>NC_056726.1:977555181-977650181 GCF_019279795.1 Protopterus annectens | reverse complement strand
GTCGCCTAATAGGCAGCCATTCCCGATACTGTATTCATGTAGTCTGATGTAATAGGCATCACAAGGTGGGAGCACATTGTATGAGGTACACACAAATAAGATTGATTCACAGGACAGGCCGCTGATTCCGTACAGTCGAACGCGATGCCGTCACCTAATGGGCAGCCAATCCCGATACTGTAGTCATGTAGTCCAATGTAATAGGCATCACAAGGTAATATTGTTCCTCGCTCCCACCCAGGGGTGTAAGTGACAGATGCAAGCACCAATGTTGGTGCATTTGCAAGTGCGGGAGCGAGCGGGTGTAAGCGTGTTTGGCTACCAGTCTGCGAGTACTGCATTGGTAAAGCAATGTAGAGGCTTACCGAGCGTAAGAGGCTGTCACCAGAGGTCAGCAGTGCTTAACACCACGCAAACCCATGCACACCTGCTCCCAATTGCTTTCTTGTGCCTTACTCCCTCCGTATCCAATGGGCTTGTTCTGCCCTGCAACCAAATAAATGTCCTTTGCAAGGGTCGGAACAAGGACCCTGCGCACACAGCTAATGTGTATTACCAATACGCCATGGCAGATATACAGACAACGGACAGTACCACAAACATATCATACAGCGCAGTCATTCAACAGTATAGGAATGTATCCCATCATGTAGACGTATATGTGAGTGTTTATGTCCAGCATATAGGTACATACATATATAGAGATGTATCAGGAACATACCATGTGGCAACAAAGCATCACAAATGAATGAAACGGGAAACACCAGCGATGCCTGTATTATGTAGTGGTGTTGCTCTATGTGATCACAAGACTCCCTCAGACAGACATGTGTCAGTCATACACGCAAATAGTTGTACATTGGCTATCTACATCACTCTGTGCATGTAATGTACATTAACACAACAGTACCTGTCCAATCATTATGTGTGAACAGTACTCTTGCAAGGTGCTGTGTGCAACATCATCATCATGATAAAGGTAAATGGGGTAACCATAGTAGGACCGGTAGTGTTGTGTGTACAATGGGGTCATCCTCATCACGTGTACCTGGACCATGTAGGAGTGATGTGCATACCAGGATCATGTGCCTGAGGGACAGGAGTGAGGATAACAGGAGTATGTTGTGGTGCATATTACAAGGGCTTCATGTGTCCAGTGGGCACGTCTGAGTAATGGACAGCTATGTATAGGGCAGATGTTGTCCTAGGAGCCGAATGGCCTTATGTGTCCGTAGGTGAGGGTGATGTTGGGGAAGGACTGTAGGTATGGCTGTGGAAATTAGGTAGGATCATAGAAAACACAGCATACAGGCTTGATATATGACACATGTGGGTGGGGGGGATGCACCCTGGACGGGGATGGGTATTTGGCATTCAAATGCCCATGGGAACAGTGGGACGGAGGTCCCCAGCCATGGGCAACTGCCACTTCACCTACACAGCTGCAAAGGAGGCAGTGCTGGGGGCTGTCCAGGAGGGGCAGCATCACCCTGTAAATGTGACACTCTGCCCTTGAACTGGCGTATCTGGCTTCTTAACCCCTTAGGGAGCCACCAACGCAACACGTCTGGGACTGCACAACAGCAGATATGTACCTGTCTGGTCCCGCTCCCATGGGGGACATGCTCCATTCTCAGTAGTGGTACCACCAGAAGGTGGTGCAGAGCAAATAGAGGCTGATGTCTATGGCTGGGCCCCAGATGTGCTAGTGCCAGGTGCCATGGTCAGCTGAAGTGGGACAGGAGGTTCTGCCGGGATCTCCCAACCCATTCAGCCTATGGTGTTGCATTTTAAACCCACATATGGCTTAGTGATAGACAACAGCATACAGGATTACCTATGACAGTATGCATAGATATCACCAGCAACCCAACACAACATATGGTATACATTTGCAGAGGGAGCACAACACATGCATATATACTGCATGCCAACTGTACAATGTTTAGTAGACGTGTGACCGCAGCTATGAATAGTTGCCCATCATTGGCTTGTCACTGGGAATCCCATACAGTGTCTGTCATACCACTGTCTCATGTGACACATGTCCAGTCAGGGATGCGATGGCAGTAACACATCCCTATCATTATGTACTGTCTGCAATCCTCACACCATGCTTCTGCTGTGCACAGATGTGTGTTCAATGTGTAACACAGGAAACAAATGGTTGCACACACTGACCAGTTCACAGATGGCCCTACAGATGGGGGTCCCTCATGAACAGAGTACTGTCATGTCTGTATTATAACATGCAGAATAGCCATTACCACACACATGTTAAACAGGCAGTAGTCTCAATGCAGCATAGCTACACTTACATGCTGTAGTCATGTAAGGCACATCACCCTCCTGTCTTTAGGCTATTTCCCACTGTGGAAAATGATTGAGGTACATCCAGATATCATCTGTGATGCTGTGCCAGAACACCACATCCAGGTACCACTCACAGCAACTGTCATGGCCAGATAACACGTTTCCCTAGATAGTGTACTGTGTTTATCATGCGGATGACTATGGGAACACCATCACAGCTGTACCACATGCAATCAGCTAAAGGAGGACTGCAATAGGTGCAGAAGCCATCACCTGACCATTTCCATCACTTACAATACACATGCTGCTGCTGTGCAGGTGTACACCTTCACATCCACCAGAGAGTGTGTGGGTGGGACAGGCAATGTACATCAGGGAAGGGCTTGGAGACTTAACAATAAGCATCATCTGCCACACACCAAAGAGTACAGGGGTCAAACCCCTGACTACTCATTACTATTACATGTGCATGATGTTACTACATGTGCCACAAAGGCGACATGTTGCTGTGCTGTAAGAACATATGTGTGTAGGTGAGTGAGTAACATCTGCAACAGATATAGTAGACATACATTAGGTGTGGCACACATATCTGTCCACGTGAACGGATGCCATTGTCACCACAACCACACTCTCTAATGGGCATGCATTCACACCTTTGCCAGGGCCACAAATACACAGCGTAACTACTTAGTTTGCCACACTGCAGTAATGCACAGGACCACATGCATCACAGGGGATAACTGGTGGTTCTATGGGCTAGGGCATGTGAAAGTGCTTGACAACTGTTGGTATGCCAACATGGTTTATACTGGGAGTGACTGTGGTTGGGAGCATCACAACCCACATGCAGACACAGGGTGCCAGTACTGGCATGCAGGTATGCATTGCTCCATGGGTGTGTAGTGTTTGGCTGTGCAAGATGCCTGTACAAGGCTGGGTGAGGGGTAGTCCTTGCCATCGCATCACCCGACAATGGTGTACAGTGCAGGGATGTAGTGTCTGTAATGTCCCACACAGATGGGTACTGCATTATCTGGCCTGACATCCTGGTTACCAATGTGTAGGGCCATAGTTTTGCAATGCAAGCTATGTCTGTGTTTGATAGTCCTTCACATGGACATTGCCTGGGATGTGCATGTCCCACAATACTGTACAGTGACATGTACAGGTGTACCTGGTTTGGCAGACACATGTTGTGTACACAACCTGTTATACTCTGATATGCCAATACTGGCCTGGTGTGGCAAAACCTGCTTATAGTGAGCAGGTCGGCCCTGCATTTGCATGGATAGTATGATACAGGTATTCCGTGGTGTCAGTGGCATGGGTCCATACAGGGCACATGTGTACAGCATTTTCTGGCCTTTGTAGATCACTTTTGATGGCACCACATATGTTGCAGGCATTCAGTGTAGAACATACTGAAGGCACAATGTCTGCATATATGTGCCTATTGTACTGCTGTACAAGGTGCCATGTCATCTGCAGGCCATTGCATTCACACCATGCCTACTATCTGTCCTCAATGTGCATGGTACTAGCAACATAGTGGGATATCCTAGGCAAGTTTGTTTGTGCATGGCACATGGGTGCTGGACATATACCGGGTACTAGTAGGGCTGCATACTTAGTTCACCAGACCTTTTGCCAGATGTATGGGTATGGCTTGCCAACACAGTCCCGTGGCTGACTGACAGCTGTACTCCTCGTGAGGTGGCCAATGTGTCATAAGATGGATACCATATAGGAAAACTACAAAACTCACTCCCAAACATGTCCAATGGTAAGACAATCACAGCCAGCTCTACACAGGCTCTGACAGACAAACACACACTTGCCATGTCCTGTATACAAACCCCTACTGTATCACACTGCAGCAATACGCATTTAGGGCACATGCTACAGTGGATACTACAAAACACTGAACTTGTGTCATGCAGGCAGACACACACACACACTTGGCACGTCTGGGATTAGAACACCGACCTAACTACTTTACTACACTACAGCATTACGCAGTTACAGAATGTGCTATCAAGATTACTGGGACACACTACTCCCAGAGGTGTATTTGTAGATGGGTGACATCATCAGCCTTGCCAAAGGTGGGTATAAGAAATGTATGGAGTGTGAGCAGTCTAAAAGCATTACTCAGTCCTCAGGCAAATGGACACACACACAGACGCACATGGCAAGTTTGGGACTAGAACACTCCCAGAGGTGTATTTGTAGATGGGTGACATCATCAGCCTTGCCAAAGGTGGGTATAAGAAATGAATGGAGTGTGAGCAGTCTAAAAGCATTACTCAGTCCTCAGGCAAATGGACACACACACAGACGCACATGGCAAGTTTGGGACTAGAACACTGACCTAACTACTTTATTACACTATAGCATTATGCAGTTACAGAACGTGCTACCGAGGTTACTGGGACACAGCACTCCCAGAGGTGTATTTGTAGATGGGTGACATCATCAGCCTTGCCAAAGGTGGGTATAAGAAATGTATGGAGTGTGAGCAGTCTAAAGGCATTACTCAGTCCTCAGGCAAACGGGGACACACACACGGCAAGTGTGGGACTAGAACACCAACCTAACTACTTTATTACATTACAGCATTACGCAGTTACAGAACACGCTACCAAGATTACTGGGGCACAACACTCCTAGAGCTGTATTTGTAGATGGGTGACATTATCAGTCTTGCCAAAGGTGGGTATAAGAAATGTATGGAATGTGAGCAGTCTAAAGGCATTACTCAGTCCTCAGGCAAACAGACACACACACACGGTAAGTGTGGGACTAGAACATCGACCTAACTACTTTTTTACACTACAGCATTACGCAGTTACAGAAAGCGCTACCGAGATTACTGGGTTACAGCACTCCCAGAGGTGTATTTGTAGATGGGTGACATCATCAGCCTTTCCAAAGGTGGGTATAAGAAATGTATGGAGTGTGAGTGAGCAGTCTAAAGGCATTACTCAGTCCTCAGGGACACACACACACACACACACACACACACACACACACACACACACACACACACACACACACAAAGTGTGGGACTAGAACACCGACCTACCAACTTTATTACACTACAGCATCACGCAGTTACAGAATGCACTACCGAGATTACTGGGACACAGTACTCCCAGAGGTGTTTTTGTAGATGGGTGACATCATCAGCCTTGCCAAAGGTGGGTATAAGAAATCTATGGAGTGTGAGCAGTCTAAAAGCATTACTCAGTCCTCAGGCAAACAGGGACACACACACACACACACACACACACACACACAGCAAGTGTGGGACTACAACACTGACCTAACTACTTTATTACACTACAGCATTACGCAGTTACAGAACATGCTACTGAGATTACTGGGACACAGCACTCCCAGAGGTGTATTTGTAGATGGGTGACATCATCAACCTTGCCAAAGGTGGGTATAAGGAATGTATGGAGTGTAAGCAGTCTAAAAGCATTACTCAGTCCACAGGCAAATGGGGACACACACACACACGGCAAGTGTGGGACTAGAATACTGACCTAACTACTTTATTACACTACAGCATTAAGCAGTTACAGAATGCACTATTGAGATTACTGGGACAGAGCGCTCCCAGAGGTGTATTTGTTGATGGGTGACATCGTCAGCCTTGCCAAAGGTGGGTATAAGAAATGTATGGAGTGTGAGCAGTCTAAAAGCATTACTCAGTCCTCAGGCAAACGGGGACACACACAGCAAGTGTGGGACTAAAACACCGACCTAACTACTTTTTTGCACTACAGCATTACGCAGTTACAGAACGTGCTACCGAGATTACTGGGACACAGCACTCCCATAGGTGTATTTTTAGGTGGGTGTCATCATCTGCCCTGTCAAAGGTGAGTATATGGATTGTATGGAGTGTGAGCAGTCTAAAAGCAATTTACAGTCCTCTGCCAAATGGGGACAGGCATACACACACACGCCAGTGGTGGGAATGGAACACCTGTCTATTTACAGATTACTATTACAATACTACATACTTATGAGTCACGACACACAGACTACACATTTCAAGGCTGTCATTATGACCTTCTGGGAATGCGGACATCAACAGGGATGCTGGCAGTTAAGATGTACATACCTGTGAACCTGTGTGTTTAAAGTAGGAATCCATCCTGACCTGGAGTATGCCCATCTGTGGAATGGACGACTACTACCACTATACAGGGTTACAATGGCCATGCCTATACACAGAGGCACATAACTGACACAAGGTGTCACTGGGCATGCTCACACACTTAGTAGCACAGGGCTGGTTGGAATGTACTACTATGTGTCCATCTACACAAGGATATACTGGGCATGCTCATACTCTTAGTAGCACAGGGCTGACTGGGATGCACTCTGATGCTAAACATGGAAGGCCACAATGGCCATGCTATTACAGGTAGACATAAAGAACACACTGTAATAGGCTCTGGTGTTAGTAGTTGTCATTGTTAGCAGGAACGCTGCTCTACATATATTTGAGACCAGTCTTTTACACATCTGCTGTCATTCTGGGATGAAATGGCTGACAGTAGACAGGCCTTTGACACATATCACATGCATCCATGATTCAAGGGAGTGGGGATAATACCCAAGTCGCATCCACCCACACAGTGCCATTCCAAGGCAAAAGTCCTAAACACAGGATAACTCCCATACACCTACAGGACAACTGCATTGTTTTCTTATGCTAACCAGTGCTAGATGTGTAGTGTCCATAATCACAGCTGGTCACTGTAGATCCAACAATGGGGAGTACTGACATCTGTGCAGTGAGGAACACCTGGCTGATGGCTCTGTAGTGCACAATAGCACTACCACCATATACCTCAGAACCTAGCACTACCACCATATACCTCAGAACCAGACATGTGGGCCATAACACAGGTATGGACCGCTCTAGGTGGTGTCCCCACATATATAAAGGCCACTCACATGTACTGACTGGTCCCCACATGAAAGGCATCACAGATGAGTCATGTGCAGGACACAGTATCACATGCTGCATTCTAGGACATAAATCTCAGACACCACCATGCCCTCGGACCACCAACACTCATCCATACATGTTGTAGGACATATAAGAGTACACCACCATGTGACCCTTGACCTGTGTACTGTACCAAGCTCTACATCAACTGTAGAGAGTACCCATGTACTGACACAGTTGCATCATGTGTTATGCAATGCAATGATACCACTGTCTGTAACCAGGTCAGCTGTGCACATACCAGGGGCCCTTGGTACTTTCCACCATTAGCAGATGACTATTGCTGTACACCAGTACACACCCTCATGTATGGATATGACATACAAGTACCTGCCCTGGGTATGTACATGCCACACACACACACACCCACACACACCCACACACACACACACACACACACACACACACACACACACACACACACACACAAAACATACATGTAAATAGCATAGCTGTTGTTGTCCTTTGTGCAAACAGGTGGCTACAGCCATTACACACATGCACATGGAATGTAGGTCCATGGCTGCTGAATGCTAACAGTACATAAGGTGTGATTTCAATGTTGACAGAGGTAACATTCCCTCTGTACCAGTCACCCATTACACCCATCATATCATGCAACAGTCCAAAAAAAAATATCCTTGTTTCCCATCTTTCCTGACCTAGAGTAGTCTAAATACAGGCTTTGCTGTATTCTGGACTTTTGGAAAGTTCCTGTGTTGCCCATTTCCTTTCTTGGATAAAGGGAGGCTTCTTTGTTCACCAGTGGCAGTGGGGAGCTTGGAGCAGCCTATCTATCCCTGGAGGAGTGTTCCCAGCACAAGAATCTGGTAGTCTATTGGCCGTTTTAGGCCAATTTCTAGCTCTTTCAAGTCCCCCTGTATAAAACCCACTTTGGCGCGTTTTTTGCGCTTGTTACTACTCAGCCAAGCTCCTTTTCGTCCTGCAGAGTGGTGCTAGCAGCAGAGAGGCTAAAAGAGTGACTGCTAACCTGATAAAAGTGTTTGTTTTCCTGCTACTACCTGGGCAACTGTCTGATCTAGCTAAACTGCAAGTATTACTGCTTCTTGAACTGTTTTAAACTGTTTAAAGTTGTTTTTGCACCTGCACTTTTAAAGTTTGTCCTGTTTGCTGCATTTACCTGTTGAGGCTACACACTCAAGTGCGCTAGCCTGTGTTACATATATATTGCATTTTCCTGCTGTTTGTTGCAAAAAAGAAAAAAAAAATGTCCTTGTTTCCCGTCTTTCCTGACCTAGAGTAGTCCAAATACAGGCTTTGCTGTATTCTGGACTTTTGGAAAGTTCCTGTGTTGCCCATTGCCTTTCTTGGGTAAAGGGAGGCTTCTTTGTTCACGAGTGGCAGTGGGGAGCTTGGAGCAGCCTATCTATCCCTGGAGGAGTGTTCCCAGCACAAGAATCTGGTAGTCTATTGGCTGTTTTGGGCCAATTTCTAGCTCTTTTAAGTCCCTCTGTATAAAACCCGCTTTAGCGAGGCTTTGTGCGATTTTGCGCATAGCACAGCATTGGGCAGCGCCTCTTAATTGGGTTTAAACCATTCTGGGCTCCACAAAGTCTGCTCTTCACTTTTTCCCATAGAACTGATCTAGTTCTCATAATAAACACCCTATTCCCAGTCTAAAGCCTGGCACTTGCTCACTAAAACAATTATATAAGTCAGCACTAAAAAATTAAAAGCACTACACCCTCACAAACCCCCCTTGAGTACTTTGTTCCCCATTGGCCCTTTTTTTCAATTAAAAAGGAATTCCCAATACTATTCTAGCATGTCCAAAGGTCAGTTGTCAATCTCCTCTCCGGTCCAGCTGGTGAATCTGGGAATCTTGAGGCGATGTTACAACTGCCTCATGTACACAGACAACCCTCTCCTCCTCCCAACAAATTCCAACACATGTGAGAGATGCAACCATTTAGCCAAACTGGAGGCTAAGCTCTCTCAACTCAGTACTGGCGTAACCAGTCAGGAGGAGAAGGAAACCACACTCACTACAATTCCAGTCTCACATAGACCTACCACGACAGCAAACCAAACACATAAACACACAAAAACATACTTGGAGGCTCTAAATAAAAATCTGCCTAAGCAGCAGAGACCTCCAAAGCAGACACCCAAGCAATCGCTGCCCCAAAACAAAACACATGCAACACATAGCTCACAAAGCCAGTGTGCCGAACAGTCACAGCCCTTAAGGCTAAACAACACACCTGATACACTTGTAATAGGTGACTCTATCGTCAGGCACACTGACGTCCCGCTCACCAGGCTGAACAAGGAGAAAGTCATGGTGAGCTGCCTGTTGGGCGCTAGGATCTGCCACATAACACAAGCACTCAGGTCACTCCAAGGCAAGTACAAATATGACTCAGTCATTGTCCATGCTGGTTTGAATGACTCTGGACTACATGAAAAGAGACATAGAGGAGCTCTCTGAGCATGTAGCCCAGGCCGGTATGACCCTGACCTTGAGTAGCATCTTACCCTCACCAAGAATGATACCACAATATGAAGACAAGATGATCAGTTTCAACAATTGGCTTAAGTATTGGTGTCATTCAAAAGGGATCCAATGCCTGTCTGCCTGGGATGACATGCTCGACAAGCCCTGATGCTTCACTAGGGACAGCTTGCACCTGTCACCCCTGGGCTTTCAGATATTGGCAAAGGCTCTTGCCACCCCCATAGTGCCTTTTTTAGGCAAGGCTCAAAAGACAAACCCATCTCCATAGGTATCACAAGGGATAAGAAACTAAGAGTAATGCTACTCAACGCCAGAAGTCTAAACCTCAAGATGCACGCACTCGAAACTCTCCTTAGCATGGAAAACATTGATATCTGTGCAGTAACAGAAACCTGGTTCAAGGCTCCCGAGAGCAACCCAGCACTACCAGGTTATACCTCATACCATGTTTTTCTGACCCAAAACTTGGACCAAACCACAAAAGGAGGGGGAGTATCAATATTCGTCAAAGATACCCACACCTCCAGGTTGGTAGCACAGCACGAAGCATCAGAGACTATCCATGTGCAACTAACAGTGGGTAAAACTGCCTTCCAGTTTATAGCCTGCTACAGACCACCCTCCCAAACCCAGAAACCTCACTCGCCTTCCTGAGAACACTGGAAAATATGAAGGTCTCTCCAAACACCATTATATTGGGCGACTTCAACTATCCTAGCATAGACTGGGAGCATTACTCTAGCTCCAACACCCTAGCCCGAAGGTTCCTAGAATTTATAAACTCAAATGCTATGGAACAACTTGTTGCTACTCCCACAAGAGGGGAAAACATACTGGACCTGATCATCACCAACATGGGGACTCTATGCTCCAGACCAGAAGTGTATCACTCGCTGGTAAGATCAGACCATAAACTAATCTCACTAGATATTCACATCCCGACCCCAGCCCCTGCCCAGAAAACCACAGTGAAAAACTTCACTAAAGCAAATTTCACATTCCTCAAAACTGAGGTGGAATCCTTCAAAGCCCCCGGGCCTGTGGAAAATACAGCCCAGACCACAGAATCTTTTATAAATGCATTCTATGAACACCTTCAGGAATGCATGGATCATGCACTCCCAAATAAAACCATGACCCAATCCTCCAAAGTTAGGCGTCCTGTCTGGTGGACCCCAGCCATAAACAAACTATACAATAGAAGGAGGAAGCTACTACATGATAGAGCAAAATCCCAAAAAGGGAAGGCATCTCTGATCAGTATTAGCAAAAAACTACGGGCACTCATAAAATCGTCTAAGTCCAGCTTCGAGAGAAAATTGCACAGGACACTAAGGATAATCACAAGGCTTTCTTTAGTTATGTTAGGAACCTGGGTGGGAATTCCCAGATATGCTCAGAATTAGTTCAAAATGACAAAAAATACACCGAACCCACAGACATTGCCAATATCCTAGCTTACAGGTTCAGCGCAAACTTCTCCCTCCCCTTCCCCACTAAAAGGGCAAATATCTATCCCAGCAGACTGCTGCCCCCCTGACATCTCAGATGCTCAGGTAAGAGCCACCCTCTCCAAAGCAAAAAACACAGCATCAGTGGGACCAGACGGTGTCCCGGGCTGCGACCTACATGAGCTCCAAGAAGAACTAAACCCAAACATAAAACTACTGTTCAATCTCAGCCTTACTACAGGATATGTACCCAAAGAGTGGCGTACAGCAACAGTGGTCCCTCTCCACAAAGATGGTGCCTCAATGGATCTTGGAAACTATCGCACCATAAGCCTGACTGGCTTGGTCTGCAAAGCTATGGAAAGGATCATCATGGACCTCATAAATAAAAATATTGGGGACCTACAGACACTGGATCCTACCCAGTTCGGCTTTGTTAAGGGCAGATCCTGCCTCTTAAACCTGGTTGATTTCTTTGAAACAGTCACCAAGGCCATTGATGAGGGGAAGGTGGTCTACACAGCCTACCTGGATCTTGCAAAAGCCTTCGATACAATACCCCTCTCGGGCATTATAGATAAGCTCACCAGCTTAAATATAAACCCCTATGTCACTAGATGGGTTGCAAACTGGCTCAAGGACAGAACCCACATGGTTAGAATTGCTGGAGCCATGTCAGACTCCAAACCAGTTACAAGTGGCATCCCACAAGGCTCAGTCCTGGGACCGCTCTTGTTTGGTATATATTTCTCAGAGGTACAGGCTAACATGGAAGGACTGTGGCTGATGAAGTTCGCAGATGACTGCAAACTGGGCGCCATAATCGACTCTCCAGCCAACACAAGCATCCTACAAAAGGGCCTCATAGAAACAGACAACTGGTGTCAGAGCCATGGCCTCAAGCTAAATGCCAAAAAGTGTATAGTCATCCCCTTTGGCAAAAACAAAGTGCCCACAAATTACCACATAGGTGGTAATCCATTAAGTACGGAAGAAGTAATTAGGGACCTGCGGACCCAAGTTGATAGCAATCTCTCATTTGACAACCACATGGCCAAAGTGGTTAGAAAAACATTTTATATAGCCCACCTAATCATGAAGGGATTCACATCTAGATCAGGGGAGGTCATCGTGCCTCTTTACTCATCCCTCATCAGGCCCATAATTGAGTACAATGCCCCTTTTGGGATGTACCTTACCAGACACCTGCAGCAACTAGAAAGACCCCAAAAGTACCTCACCAAGATGATCAAAGGGCTCAAACAGATGCCATATGCTGCCCGGTTAAAGAAACTCCAGCTCTACTCAGTGGCATACCGCCTGCTCAGAGGCGATCTGTGCCTGACGTATAAAGCCATGTCCAACCCGGAATTAATGGACATGCTGCACCTCAGAAAATCCAAATCCCATCGAGCTACGCGCGTGAGAGACTTGAACCTCAGCACTGAAATAAATAGGACATGCTGGAGGGACAGATTCATAACCCAGAGGCTCCCTTCACTCTGGAATAAAATCCCAGTCCAGGTTAGGCAGAGTCCCTCATTGACTCTCTTCAAGAGGAATCTTGATGAGTGGACGGGAGATAGTAGGTTTACCCCGGGTATCACTTCTGTGTCACTGTTAGACAGAGGCACAGTATACTTACCTCGAAAAAGGGCATAGCAAAATTAATTTAAAATGGGTGGCGAAAGCCAAACACACTCTGGCTAGGCTTATAAATGCCCTAGGGCAGATAGCCTAGTATGAACCTATGAACCTATGAACCTATGTCATTAGACATGTCCACCACTTGCAATGCCTACAAACATGCCTAAATGTCAGGATTGTAGGACCTACACACCTGTACACATAGTGTTGTGCATTCAGATAACATGCATGTGCAGTTACTGATGTATGCAGGTGACGTGTATCCTAGTACATCATGCAGTTGCAATGCAGCCTCAACATTGCCAACTGTATATGATGATATGCTGAATGTACGGGAAGATGTACCTCAGGTATGGACAAATGTGTGGAAATAACTAAGTGGTGGGGCATCTTTGCAGATTGATGTTTGCTGTGGACAGCTCACAGGTGTGTCACAAGTGGTCCTACAATAACCTGTGTAACTGGTAAGCAATGGTTTTGTTAATTGAAGGACATAACAAACAACTTAGACAGTGGTCAGGGTGACATCGAAGGTAAATCACTTGACACCTGTTAATAGTTAAGACGTCCCATGTGCATATATCAGCACTGTTGCCACAGGAAGTGTCAGCGAAGGTAAATCACTTGACACCTGTTAATAGTTAAGACATCCTGTGTGCATATATCAGCACTGTTGCCACAGGAAGCATCAGTACAGTTTATAATGCACGCAATACTGCTGTACATCTGTCATACATATCATGAGCTAGGCAGGTCTGAGATTCACAGTACTGGCATGTGTGGTTGCGTGTGTGTCCATATATGTCACGTATGGTGGGGAATACATCTCAATTGTTACTCACTCTCCTGTACACTAGTGTACCCATCTGTACAGACTGCAATGTAGAAAGCAGGACATAGGCAGGGGCGTGTATCTCACACATGTGAGGTATCTGTATGTGCATGACATAGGTGTATTCAATACTGAATGCCACAGTGTGTGTATGTAGGGCTGTCTGGTCCCTGGGGTGAGGATGTATGTTACCATACTGAACTGATAAGTCCGCTTCCCCCACTCAGGTGATGCATTCTACTATCCGTGTTGATGTCCCCGATCTTAGGCCATACTGACTACCTGTACATGTGTATTCTCTGTGGTGCGTCATATAGGTGCACAGTACTGTAATGATGATTTGCACATAGGCAGGGGTCCTCACCTCACCAGTAGCAACTGTGTGCGAGTGTGTGTTACTGTGTCGGTGAATCTGTGAGTGTGTGGGTGTGTTACTGTGTCACTGAATACATGTGTGTCAATACCTGAGTGTGTGGGTGCAGTTGTGTGTTGGCATCCTATCATGGGAATGTGTATTACTGATTCCCAATGAGGCATCACACTTCCCACTGGCCTCTACCATTGTAATCAACTAGACCACTCTCTTACCTCACCACTCCATGTAACTGTACCTGTGATGTCACCCTTTATGGATGTCACATCTGTGGCCACAGTAGCTTAATACACAGCTATCATGCTCTTGGATTAGGAGACGTGTTTGTAACGTGGGACATCCTCACTGGTATGTGGCAGCTACATGGTGCATGCTGGTATATGCATACATACCTGTGACTAGTCCACATTGACATACGGGACACTAACTGCAAACACTGACATCCACCAGCATGTGCAATTAGACCTGAAGGAGGACAGCAGAACATCATGACCAACATGCAGTTACTGTTGTTACACAAGACACATACTGTTAACAGTACGAAATGCATTGTACACCTGTAGTACATGGTATTTCTGCTGCCTGTCAGCAGTACTCAACAATTGTAAGCTACACTTATCTTCCTAGTCTGTTCACCCTGTGCATCAGAACATATGAGCATGTCCCTGTACCGATGGTGTGGATGTCAGGGATGCGGCACAGGCATCATCATATGCACAGGGTGATAATGTTTGCCAGAGGCCTAAGCTGCACCATTGGATGACATCATGTGTGTGGGTTAGGGCCTTTGATCTAATTGGGCATGTGTGGATGTTATGCATGTCTGTGTTGCGGTGCCCTACATATGTTTCCAGTGTGTGCGTGTATGTATGCACACAGTTCTGCCATGTGTCTGGCCTACACAGGGGTATTATGGAAAGCTGCAGACTGTACAGATGAGGTTTTACAGTTCATGGTGTCTGGCCATGGACATGTGACCTGTGCCTGCCAGGGGTTGCACGGGCACTACCAGGTAGAGGTGCAGATTGGGTACTGTCTGATGTCACTTGTCCACTGGAACCATGTCCCTGTTGGGGCTGTCCCGAGCCAAGTGCACGTGGCCTGCTGTGTCGTGATGTGGACAGCACTGCTGCTGCTACCGCCACTATGGGAGTGCAGACATGTGAGGTAGCTCATACACGTAGACCTGAAACAGGTGATGTAGCAGGCTACGTCCACGTGCCTGATGCCTCACTCCTACCAGATGTTCCAACACAGACAGCTCATGCTCGCGGAGTATCATTCCACAGTCAAGGACACCAACCATGTCACCCAACAGTATATCCAAAGCTTCAGCAATCTGCTGATGAGTATTTACCATTGCCTGGATGTTGTTGTTTAAAGAATGGACAGCAGCTGTCTGTAGCCTCTGATCTTCTCTGTTGTGCTATTCAGCACGTGCGTGTGCCTCCATTACAGCCTGAAACATGTGTCTGATGATACCAGCTGCTGTGCTCTGTCTTGCAGGAGCATGTTGGCCAGAGGTCCTCCTATGAGCAGCACTGGCCACGTGCCTGTGTGGGGCACCACCAGTCAGTTGGCTGACACCATGGTGTGCAGGCACACCTTCCATAGCCTCCACACTTTCCTGTTCCAAGCTACCACATGACAACTTTCCTTCCTCTATGGCCACTGGTGATGGGGTATGTGCAGGCATGGGATCTGTGCGTGGGGATGAGGGGGGGTATAGCTGGAATGGCAACCAATGGCACAATTTCAGCCCCTGACAAATCTGCCTGTGACTCCATCATACATTCATCATCACTGCTGGAGTCTGTGGGGACACTAACATCAGATGTACCGCAGGAGGGAAATGTACCTACATCACCTGTGAGGGCAGACAAAAACTGTGCATTACAATCTATACAAGAGACACACACACAGACACACACACATGTGATATGACAGAAGGCATGCAACATGAATGTGATACGGCAGACAGCATGCAGTGCAGACAATAATAGTGGTAGTTATCATACATCCCTGGGTTGCACACAAACAGCATGCATGTGTCATAGCAGATGGCATGCAAATTACACAATCATAGTAGTAGTTAGCATACATCCCTGTGTTACACCATGTAGACCAGCACAGGTTAACAGTACACCTGCCTGATGTGTGGCATATGACCTTGACAATCACATGTAGTATGACATGTGATCTGCTGACGTGTGCAATGACATGCATACATGTTTAACACAACAGTGT
The DNA here is from genome assembly GCF_019279795.1 of Protopterus annectens. Lineage (NCBI taxonomy): Eukaryota > Metazoa > Chordata > Ceratodontiformes > Protopteridae > Protopterus > Protopterus annectens. Next base: position 977,633,804 of record NC_056726.1, on the reverse strand, counting down.
CCTGTCAAATATACAGTGGGGCAATGGTGTCCCAATGCAGTGTTGTCTGTCTGCCCTACAGATATACTGCAGATTTAGCTGATATGCATGGCCATTGCAGGGAATCATGAGGCATCTCTATTGCTATACAGTGTGAGTTACAAATACAGTTCATAGCCATGACTGTGTTCAGATACGATACATACATATTGTGGAATGTGACCCACATCACTGAGGTCTATACATACTAAACCATGATGTTAAAGTTGTGACACAGGTCACTGATGGGTATACGGATGACACCCCTGGACATCTGCAACCATATTGCTGCTGCCTGCAACTATGGCCAGACATGACAAATACGTCGGTACACCATGTCCCACATGACATCTGTGTACCACACACACACACACACACACACACACACACACACACACACACACACACACACACACACACACACAATCAGTTTGCCATCTGTTCCCTATTGCAATATTACTAGCTTATCATTTTTTAATGTAACATAGGCAATTTATTCTTCAAGGGGAACAGCCACTTTATTTGTAGATGAAACAATGAAATACACAGTTGTTTCCTAGCAGCAACATCTTCATTAGTTAGAGATCCCTTTAATGTGGAATTATTTAGATGACTGACTTCTGCAGAGATTTTGCATATTTACAGATATTGGTGGATTGCAATGACAGAAGTTTGAGTGGCCTTTTATGGTTGAAATTTTCTGAAATGGGTAGTTTTGTCGTTATTGGTTCCTACATTTTGTTTCATTGCTTACTAGAAGATGGTTCAAAACTACAAATTTAAAAAACATTCTAGCAACTGGTGCTGTATTATACAAGAAACATAATTTAATGCAATCAGCAAGGTGAATCATAGAATGCATACATGTATGCATGGCCCTAAAAATGTGCTTGAAAACACCCCAGAGGAAAGTATGAAAGGTTCAAAATCATGGGCAAATTTTAAGCTTTACTCTTGTTACCAAAGCAATGATGAAGGTAAAACATTTTGCACCACATTACCTTGACCTGGCCAAGCCTTTTGATACAATTCCCTTCTCAGGTGGAGTACAAAAGATGAATAATGTAGGAACAAACACTTGCATCACTAGCTGGATTGCCAACTTGCTCACAGGATGCAGGAGATCAAAATAGGGGAAGAGACCAGTCAGCAATGGAGTCTCCCAGGGTTTGATGCTGATAATTTTTCTGTTTGGCATATACATCTCAAAAGTAAAGGAAATACCAAAGGGCTTTGGCCGGCTAGGTTTGAGATGACTGAAAGCTAGGTCAATCATTTTGTATAATTCCCACTTTGGCATGCATCTGTCCAGCCCCATGCAACAACTGGAATACCTTTAGAGATACCTTACCAAAAGGATACAAGTCCTAAACAAGAGGTCTTGCATGGACCACCTCAAAGATTTATCACTAAACTCAGTATTCTACAGAGTGCTTAGACGTGACCTGAGTCTGGCATACAAGCCATCCTCCAACCTAATACAGATGGACCTACTGAATATCAACAAGTCAAATGGCATCAGAAACACTTAGTCCAGGTATCTAAACTGAATGCTGTGGAGAGATGATATATATATATATATATATATATATATATATATATATATATATATATATATATATATATATATATATATATCAGAGACTACCACCGTTCCAGAACAGACTATCCATAAAAATCAAACAAAGCTCAACTGTCCATATTCAAATGCAGCTTGGATCTAAGGATGGGTAATAGAAAATGTACTCCAGGATTGCCCCTCATGCCACTAATGGATAGAGGCAGTTCCTAAATGCTGCATTCCTTACATGGGCCCCCTCAAAGTATCTATGGTATGATCAGAGTTATTCTCACTAGGGCTAATATACAATTATCAGCCATGGGATAGCTAAGACCAATCAGAAAATCAAGCACCAAAAGGGGAATTGGCTAAGCTTAAAATGTTCTTCAGGTGAACCTATGTTGTGGTAGTAAATAGTTATAAAACATTGCCCTTTATAGATAACTAAGTGGCCCTCTCACCCTCCACCCCCGCCCCGCAGTCTTCAACAGCTTCCAGCACCACTGGCCACACTACTGTCTTCTTCAACATTAATGCCTAACTGTCACAGATCTTCTTTCACACAATCCATCCACCTCTTTGCTGGACATCCTCACTTCCTCTTACCTTCTTCCTATCTGTCCCAAATCTTCCTTACCAGATTGTCTTTCTGCATGTGTCCAAACCACAGTAATCTAGTCTCTTTTATCTCTTCTGCACTTAGAGCTACCTTGGCTTCTGCTCTTATGTCCTCATTTCTTCATTTGTCCCACAGTGTGCATCCTACCACCCTTTGCAGGCACTTCATTTCCATCACATTTAGCTTCTTCAACTGTTCTGCCTTTACTGCCAGGTTTCTGTACCATACAACAGTACTGCTCACACCACTGTCTTGTACACCTTACTTTTCAGCTTCTTTGGCATTCTTCTGTCATAGACTACACCAGACACTCTATGCCAGTTGGCTGCAGCCCCTCTGATTCTAGCTTTGAACTCTTCATTCAGACTTCCCTTCTCCTCAACCACCCCTCCCGGATACATGAAGCTGTTTATCTGTTCCACTATCTTCCCTATCTTCTATCTCTATTCTCAGCTTTTTCTGATTTCACCAATTTGCTGCCATTACCACTGTCTTATTTGTGCTTAGTTTCATCCCATGTGCCTTCAGTTTTGCATTCCATTCTCCTATCCTTTGCTGAAGTTCTAGCTCAGAGTCTGCCTGTAATGCCACATCATCTGCATACAGCAACTTTGTTGATCTGCCCCCTCCGACCTGTTTGCTGATGTAGTCCATCACCGGTATGAACAGTAGTGAGCTCAGAGCTGAACCCTGGTGTACACCCACTCCCACTGGGAACCCCTCTGTGAGGACAAACACTGTTCATACTTGAGTCACTGGGTCCTTGAACATAGTCTGCACTAATTCTATTGTTGTTTCTGGGACTTCAAACCACCGCAGTACTGCCCAGATCAGCTTTCTTGGGACCTTGTCGTATGCTTTCTCCAAATCTAGGAATGCCCAGTTTGACTCTCTCCTCATCTCTAGCGTCTTCTCAAGTATCTGTCTCACTGCAAACATCAGGTCAATTGTGCTGCATCCTGATCTGAATCCAAACTGCTCATCTCCCATCTTACATTCTACCAATCTGCATATCCATTTATCAATCACCCTCTTCAGAACTTTCATGCAATGTGATAGGAGTTTGATGCCTCTGTACTGCCCACAGTTGTGGATGTCCCCTTTGTTCTTGTACACTGGGAGGAGTATGCTTATTCTATAGTCATCTGGGAAACACCTTTCTCTCCACACTGCTATGAGTACCCTCAGGAGCCATTTCTCCCCTATCTCACCCAGCATCTTTATCATATCTGCTGTAACCTCATCTGACCCTGCTGCTTTCCCTGACTTCATTTTCCTTAGTGCTGTTCTTACTTCTTCTAGGGTGGGCTCCTCTTCTTCTATCATTGTGGGCTGTTTCTGGGGCAGTACAGCTTCTGTGGGGTTTTCTTCATTCAGAAGCTGCTGGAAATACTCCTTCCATCTGCCTTTGATGTCCTGAGGACTGGTGAGCAGGTTGTTGCTGGCATCTCTTATGAAGGGTGTCTGATTATCTTCTTTATCTTTCTGTCTTTGCTTTGCAACCTGATATAGTTTCTTTATGCCATTTACTGAGTCACTTTCCAGAAGTTGGTAGAGGGCCTCTGATGCTCTATTCTTTGCTACTGCAATTTCCTTCTTAGCTTCTTTGTTAGCCAATCAGTAGTCCTTCCTAGCCTGGTCAGGTTTTTATATCTCCCATTTCTTCCTGCACTCATTCTTTCTTTTGATGACTTTCTGGATTCCGCGTTCCACCACCAGCCTTCCTTATGGACCTTTTTTCCATACCTGGCTCAGCCACATATCTTTTCTGTAGTCCTAACACATGTTTTTAGGCACTGCCATTCTTGTTCAACTCCACCTATTTACTCCTCTTCTTGGTATGTCAGAGCCCTGAGTAATTCCTTGAACTGTTTTACTTTCTCTCCAGTCAACTTCCAGGTCTTCAGCCTGGTCTCTGTTAACTTTAGACTCTTCTCTGACCTCTGCTTGCAGCTGATTGTGGCAACTGGTGGTTTATGCTGTGAGCCAACTGTTTCACTGGGGATGACTTTGCAATCATGGATTCTACCCCATTGCCTTTTCCTTACAAGGAGGAAGTCTACCTGAGTTGCATGTTGGCTACTCTTGTATGTGATCTTGTGACTGTCTCTCTTTCTGAACCATGTGTTGGCTATTAGAGATGAGATTATGAATACTGTCATATCATTACACTGGAGTCTGATTGCCATGAGGCTGTCATTAATTCTGATGATATGCCTCACTGCCTTCTGAAGCCTATCCCTTACCATAATTCCTATACCATTTCTAGCATGTGCCCCTCCCGAGTAGTAGAGTCTGGATCCCAAGCCAAGTGGCTTTGCTGCACTGCCCTTCGATCTCATCTCTTGGATACATAGGATGTCCAGCCTCCTCCGTATCATCATGTTATCCACTTCCAAGTTGCATCCTGTCAATTAACCTACACTAGGCATAGCAATTCTCAGTTCATGTTTGGCAAGTTGATTGGTTTTACATCCAGCTTTCAATCAATAGACCTATCCGAGGTAAGCCAGGCTGGGCAACTAGACACCAACCGGCCAGTAGCTTATTGACCCAGGGCTGCTGGGCTTTATGGTGGGCACACGCTGGCCAATAGGGGCACATATACCCCTCCCACCATTAGCAAAAGTCCCTGGCGTAGGCTAGAGTAGGCCGGGTCCTTAACCCACTTATCACCAGTAACTACCCATGCCCATTTTGGTAACATTAGTCAACATGATCAAATCATCTAGAGCCTTACTTTACACCATCATGTGGTTAGCCCTGCCACGGCATGCAGTTGGTGATCCATGTTCTCCTATCTTGAAGATACTGCGTACCACAGTAGATGCCCATAGCAGTTGGTCTGTACAAATCGTCTGCCTATAGGGCACCATGTAGAGTCTGTACTGCTGCCCACAGCTTCATTCATTGGTGAGTTTGAGATGGAAACACTCAGCATGTTTTTTGGATATGGGAGAATCCACATGGAGACACAGGGAGAACGTGCAAACCTAAAACAGGCAATGATTGGAGGTCAGGATCGAACCTTGTACCTTGCGCATGGGAGGCAAACACCTTAACCATTATGCCAACATCCTTCCATATTTGGACAATATCTCTGCAGACTATCTCCAGATGTGAAGAGTCTTTAGCAGCTGTTCAGAATCTCCTACATAGATTGAGTTTTCAAATCAGCATACAAAATCTTTTCTCATTCTTTCTCACAGAATTATATTCTGGAATATCTATTAGATTCTGTCCTGGGAAAAGCATCTCTTCCTCCAGACATAATTGAGATGTTTCAATTGTTTTTCTGGAAATTCTCCATCCAAAGCCAGATATCTCCAAGGGAAATTCTCAGGATTTTAGGGTACATGGCATCACTGATTCCCATGCTTCTCCTAACTAAACTTCCCATAAAAAAATCTATTGGTACCTTAGGTCTTTCTTGACTCCACAAATTTATGTTTTGTCTTTTTGGATCACTTTTTTGGGGATATGGAAGAAGTAAGATTCTCTGGTGTGTCCATCAGTTATCATCATCATCAATCCCCTTTTTCCATTTTTTATATGGAGTTGAGGTGTAATGTCAACTGTTGCTAACTTTCTCTTCTCAGTGCCAATCTCCTACCTTCTTTAGTGGTCATACCTGCTGCTGCTTGTCTTCCCACACACAATCCATCCATCTCTTTACAGGATAACCTCATTTTCACTTGCATTCTTCTTGTGTGTCCCAAATCACCAGATTGTCATCTGCTTTCCTGCACATGAGCCCAAACCTCTGTAATCTGCTCTCTTTGACTTTCTTTGCAATTGGAGCTATTTTGGTTTTGCACTGATGTCCTCAGTTCGTCTGCCCCACAGTGTGCATCCTACCACCCATCTCGGGCATGTCATCTCTTTCACCTCTAGCTTTCTCAGCTGCTCTGCCCTCACTGTCCAGGTTTATGTGCCATATATTGCTGGTTACATCACTATTTTGCACACCTTACTTTTCAGTTTCCATGACATTCTGGTACAGTGAGAATGTTGATAATGATCGCAGTATAAATAATGTACTTTGAAAATGTAGGTTGTGATAGAATGGGCTAAGAACATTTCAGGTGTAGAGTAAGAAGGTGTTGTCAAATCATAATATCGGATGATGAGAGAAGATAAGTAGGTATGCTGGGACAGCAGTGGGTTTGCCGGAAGAGGAGTGAGTTCGCCAGGAGAGGAGTGGGTTTTGAGAGCAATGGTGATCACCAAGGTAGGCTTGTGAGAAAGTGGGACGGTTGTTAGGAGATAGGTGAAATGGTAGTAGGTGAAATCAGGGGTGCTACAAAAAGTAGAGAAGAAGGTAAGTAAGATGGCTAAGGAGAGAAGTATGTCATCAGCATTTGTGGATTACTCTCTAGAAAATTTCCTAGACTTCTCTAGTTAGTCTAAGACTTCAGCAAGATAAATTCTCAGGAATCTTGGTTTATAGCTTCTGTGATTCTCCTGATCCCTCTAGCCAGGTTACACATTAGAAAAATTAAGTGATTTAAATAATGTTTGGACCGAACACTCTTATCTATTAGATTTCCAGATTTCAGTACTGGGTTTTGTAAACTGAGAAATTCTTTGGAAGACAGAGCAAATCACTTTGAATTCAGCTCTGCCTTTATTTTTCATGCCCTCCACTCAATCTTTGACAGCAGATGCATTAGATTTTGCATGGGGAGCAGTATCCAGAAGGGTAAAAGTGCAGGGCTTTTGGAATTAGCAAGATATGCTAAAATGTATCTGTATCAAGATGTTAACCATGATGTATGCTATTGACTCCCTTCATTACTTGTGGTACCAAGGATGATTGCAGGTAATTACAAACAATGCCACTGTAATGTGTATCAAAGCTTCTAAGGTTCCTTAGAAAACTATTTGATAATGAAACAACTTGCTCAAAAATATTGTGTCTGTGTTGTAAATCATCACCAAACTAAATTTAGTATAGAACTTTTTAGGTCTAATATTTTATCTATCATTAAGTCCCAAGCAACCAAAACTATGAATCTTGTAAGGCTCAAAAGAGCAATGTTTAATTCCTTATAACTCTTTTAGAAGACAATACGAGCGAGCATAGCTAAGCCAGTCTTAACTGATGCATATGTACATGCATGAATACATACATACCAATAGATATTTCAGACATAGATGATAATGGCCTTTTTGCATACCAATATACCATATCCCCATGAGTGTCCAAGATGGTCCTAAAAATACCTAAACTAGTGCTCACTTTAATATAATTTTGTATTCTATTCCAGGCATCAGTTACTTTCTCAGAGAAAGAGTTAGTGCATCTCTTTCCTAAATATTTTCCTGGATGAGTATTCCAAAAGTTGACTGACAAAACGGCATGCACAGAAGTTTGCAACACAAATAAATTAAAAGAAAAGAAATACACAAAAAAGACAAATTTTTTTTTTTTTTTTTTTTTTTTTTTTGCTGGAGAACACCCCCTACTATTTTTTATACCAACTTTAAGATCATACTGTAGTGGTGAAAGGACAAATTTCTCAACCTCCACTGCTCCACAATCTTTCCTAGACAAAAAGCTGGTACAGTTCTAGCAAATACATTGTGATCATCTATACCAGCTTTTTTTGTTTTCGACCAATACATCATTTGACCATCTAATTTACACCCAACCATCTACACAAGTAGTCTGATGATTCTGTACCATGTTACAGGGCAACAGTCTCTGACTGTGTGTTCACCTGAGCTGGTGGCTATGGCTAGATCCATTACATAAACTGTTGGTTATTGGTTGAAAACCTGGGTTATGAGTAATGCTGACATTTCAACTACAAATTGAGCAGCCCCTGCAAGTACGGCAACTGCACGGCTCCAAAAATACCTGATAGCAATACAAAATAGAAGGGAGCCAGCAGACTGTAGCATTCAATGTTTATTACAAACTAGCTCAAAAACATAGTATATAAAATAAAAAAGAGAGACTAAACAGACCAGTTTCGGCTGTAAAATTCACATAGCCTTCATCAGTGCAGTAAATTTTACAGCCGAAACTGGTCTGTTTAGTCTCTCTTTTTTATTGTATATACTATGCTTTTGAGCTAGTTTGGAATAAATACTGAATGCTACAGTCTGCTGGCTCCCTTCTGTTTTGTAATGCTGACATTCCCACCCCCATTCAGCTACCCAAGGATCCTAATTTTGAATGGAATCTGGAATCTGTAGTTTCTGAAGTGTCAGAGTCAGACCAATCAGTTTCCTCTGAGGATGAAGAAGTTCAGAAACCCAAATAGATGTTTTCTTTTGCTAAAATGCTGGCTAGATTTAAGAATGTATTCAGTTGTGAGCAATCATTGGTTGCCACCCCCAAAATCAGCAGGATATATTATCTTTTGGAAGATGAGGCCGCAGACATGCAACTTTCCTCCATTGATCCCAGTGTAGTGAGATTTATTTAATTATTTATGACATTTGTTTACCGGGAAGGTCCACTGGGCTGACGAGAGCCTGTTTTCAGTGGAGGTCCAGGGAATAAAGCTCCAATAGATTAATACAATAAGGAAACTGCATTACAATCCAGAGGTGGCTACCACAAGGTAGTTACAATACTTACAAGAGCTACTAAGTGATGATGTTTTTAAGAAAACTTGCAATTCTGCTCTGCTCTGTCTGCTGAATGGGCCTCAGCCTAAAAAGTGTTTAAGAAATTCAGGGTATGCTCAGCCATACCTGGCCTTCATGATCTCTTGTCTGTGGACCATGCTTATGTGTCCCAAGCAACCTTTGCTAATAAAAAGACAATTGGCGAAATAGCAGGATAAGCTCAAAGGCACACCAGTAGCACAAACTCCAAAAATCCTTTGTGAAAAAACCTTTATTATAGCAGCTTCTTCAGACTTCAATGTTAAATGGATAAATTTCCAGCACTTATATACATTTTATAAAAACTCAATTAGTCAATCAAACAATTAACTTAATGGATTTTTAAAGTGCCAGTGCTCAATATGCATGAATATGCAGTAAATATCTAGAACAGTTAAAAACAAAAACAGAGAAAAACGCAGCATTATATAAAGAAAACTGAGTGATTAAATTAATTGACATGAAACTATATATACATATATTTTTTATAAACATGTTAAAAACACATTAAATACTCATTTAAAAACAACATTTAATAGCTTAATGTTTAAAAGCCTTAGCTGCTAGAAAAGGTTTTAATGTAATTTTGTCATTTAAGCCATGTATGTGTGCCTGGAGTCTGAGAATCCACCTATTCTCTACCTCCTCTGTGCGATTCTTAACATTCCCTTAAACTTAAAATGATGGGTTGACCTAACATGTTTTGCTAGGGCGTTAGTGGCATCTTCCTTGTTAATTTGTTTTACCTACATAGTATTTTAAGCACAACTGACATTGAGCTAAATATATTAAATTCTTAGACCTACAGTCAGTATAGCTTTTAAAAGTGTAGGTTCTGCCAGTGTAAGGATGAATGAATGCATTTTCTGTAGTTATAAACCTGCACTGATTACACGTCCGACATGGAAAAGTACCTTCGGATGTCCTACATTTGTCCTTTCATAGCATAGGAGTCTTTTGAGGGACTTCAAATTCTTGTATGCTATATTTGGTGTTCCTTTAACTAATGTCTTGATTCTCTCATCCATAGTTAGAATCTTCCAATTATTCTCTATTATCTTTTTTATTTGACTATTCCTATTAGTATAGGGTATGACAAGTCTATTTATGGAGGTAGGTGTGTCTTTCTTATTCTTATTAATAATGTTTGATTTATTATGATAAAATGGACGACCTCTGTCCTTTCTCAATTCACCTGCCATAGTTATGGTGTTGTGCACTGCTAATTTGTTGTATCCTCTGTGTACAAAATTCTTTTCTAAGACATCCTTCTGTTCATCAAATGCTATCTCATCAGTGGTCAGTTTAGAGACTCTTAGGGTCTGATTCATTACCACATTTTTGTGAACATGTCTGGAGTAGATTATTCCTCCAGCATGGCTTCCTATACATTCCCGTGTTTACACCATTAGATCCCTTGGTTAACAGAACATCAAGGAATTGTATCATCTCATGTGAATGGGTACTCTGAAATTCTAAAAAATTAGTGGTCCCATTTATATATTGTGTAAACTCATTTAAATGATCCACTGTTCCTCTCCATAACAAAAAGACGTCATCTACAAAACGACAATAATGTATTATGTTGTCACTGAAGACTATGTTATTAATCACAACACTAGGTTGGCATAAGATAATAATTGTTGTCATACAGCATAACATTATTTTCTAAAACTATTTCAAGTAATGACGTCCATCTGATAATTTTATCATTATCTATGCCATGGTTCAGAAGAAATAGTCTCAAAAATTAAATCCCGGTGTTATTTGGGATCGATGTGAATAAAGATTTCACATCTAAAGTAACAAAGAGATCACCAGTTTCAATATGATGCTGCTCATTGCATCTTGCTAAATTTTCTATAAATTGTTGTGTATCCCTTAGAATGTGTTTAGTACTGTTAACTATGGGTTTAAACTGTTTATCTAGAAAAATTGATAAGGACTCAGTCAGCCACCCTTTACTGGAGACAATAGGTCTTAAAGGTGGATCATTCAATTCTTTATGTATTTTTGGGAGGCCCCTGAACATGGGTACTAATGAATTCTCAATGAGAAAAAAACTGTACAAATTGATATCAATAACATCAGTAAATGTACACTTTTAATCAACTTATTTAGTAAACTTGCACTTAATGGTGTATAGGTATCCGCTTCTGCAAGCATAGAAGATACTTTGTTGTCATACATTTCTCTATCCATAACAACTATGGCTCCCCCCTTGTCAGCTTGCCTTATCACTATCTCTTTATTAGAATAGCTGCTTTCTCTTTAGTAGTTATATTGAAAAATCAGGTTTCCTGTATTATTACTATAGAGCTCAATTAAATCATGTTCAAAAACCTCAAGTAAAGGATGCTGTACAGGAATGATATATTATCAACATAGTTTATATTCCATTTTAATGTCCACTATAAACTCAGTAACATCAGTAAAGCCGAAGGAATAAAACTGAGTCCTTTATTGAGAATGAATAATTCACTGTCATCCTGTTGGTATTGTTGGAAGGAAAGTCTGTTTCAAATGAACCATAGCTTCAATAGTGACAATATTCAAATTAGTCTCATCCGGAATGCATCTGTTGTAGCATTTGTGAATCACCTCCATTTGTGTTTCGTTTTACAGGAACACTATTTTTGCTGTTAGAAACATTATGTGCAAACTTATTAACTTGAAAGTCCACATAATCTCTCTCTAGTTTTCTCTTCTTGTCTTGGATTAATTTCTGGTCAATGGAACAGAGCATGATGTTCAAATCATCGTACAGCATGCTCAATTCCTGTTGATCTAATAAGTCCAATAGCTCTCTCTCTAAAGTAGAGATTTCTTTGGATAAAGTTCCTAATACCATATCATATTGTTCAATTAATATGTCTATGTACCCAATAAAAAGACAATGTCTTCATCAACAGGAGAGACCTTATTTCAGACATCTGAGCTGGAAATTGCTGGTGGAAAAGCTCATTGTGTGCTTATCTGATTGGCCTTAGAGCATATTTAGTGTAAAACTTGCTTTTTCTTATCGTATGTAAGCCCTGTGTCTTTGTGAAGCTGCCCTTCGCATAGCACCAGTTACTGATACGTTGTATATATGCAATCACCAAAAGATGAAATGTCCCTACAAAAAAAAACACCTGGGAACTTTACCTCAGTCCAGCATTACTCAGGGGGCAACTGGTTTGCATGGTGAGCATTTATGCAAGTAGTTAGGACTGTTTAGGTGGCACCTTATCTTATTATAGCATCCAGGACTACTGCTGCTCAGACAGCATCTGGTTTGGGCACTGGCCAGCATCACTGGCTAGGTTAGTTGCAGATTACACCAAATAAACCCACTTTCCTTGTCCAGTTACAACCCTCCACCTTTATCCCTTGCAAGTACACATTAGGACCTGCAGCCATGGATAGGCACTTTCCTACTATCTCTGGATCCAGTTTTGTGGACATGGGCATCCTGAGCAATGTAGCAATTGCCTTATGTACACTGACAGCCACTTAATTCTCGAACAGGCAAATGCAGTATGTGAGGGATGTAGTTAAACATTGACACTGGAGGTTAGACTCTCATGTACAGACACAAAAAGCAACAAACAGGTTGTCAGCGACTCACACACATCACTCACCGCACCCACAAATGACCACACACATAGACCCACATATGCTGAGGTGTTCAAATGTAACTTATGCGAGCCTCAAAGGCCTCTCAGGTGCAGTCCTCAGAAACTCTGCATGCATACAAACAAGACAATTCCCATCACAACACATAAAACAATGTTTCATTACATCTCAACTACCAAGGCCATAAAGTAAAACAATTCGCAACCCAATATTTTGGTCATAGGAAACACCATTGTGAAATATACAGATACCCATCTTACCAGGCTGGATGAGGAGAAGGTTACAGTTAGCTGACTGTTAGAAGCCAGGATCTGCCCGATCACACAAGCACTCAGGTCACTTACCATTAAGTACCAGTATGACACAGTTATAGTCCATGTGGGCATGAATGACCTGAGACGTACTGTACTTCCTTGAGCTATATGAACAGATAGACATGACTGAGCTCCCAGAATATGTGTCACAGGCAGGTATGAGCCTAGCACTGAGCAGCATTCTACCATCTCCAAGGATGATCCCACAATACCAGCAAAAAATGATCAACTTTAATAATAGGTTTAGCTATGGGTGTTATTCCAAAGTCATCCAATACTTGTCAGCTTGAGAGGATATGGTTGACAGGCCATCCTGCTTTGCCAAGGATGAACTTCACTTGTCACCTCCAGATTTTCAAATATTGGCCAAAAGATTATTCAAGCCTATAGTGTCTTTTTTAAGCATTGCCAAACAGACAAACCTTCCAATGTAATACAAACTACTCAGGACAAGCTAGCAGTGTTACTGTTCAGTGCTAGGAGTCTCAACAAGAAACTGCACCTCCTGGAAGCTCTCTTCACCTTGGAGAATGTTGAACTCTGTGCAGTTACTGAAACATGATTCAAAGCCACGGAATGCACTGTTGCAGTGCATGGCTATAACACCTTTCATACATTCCGACCACCAAGAGCAAAATGCAGATGTGTATCCATCCACTTAAAGGATAAGCACACCTCAAAGCTGGTCAAACAATGTCACATGTTTGTGCTACTCTGTGTCCAACTAACCATGGGAAAAATCCATTACCATATTCTTGCTAGCTACAGGTCCCCCACCTTGAACCAGGAAACCCATACATCATACATGATGTTATTAGAATCATCATCCAGCCCAATACCATACTCATGGATGATTTTAAGTACCTCTCCGTTAACTGGGATGCATGCACAACCACTAACATGCAGGCCCAAAGATTTCCTTACTTCATAAATTCAAATTCCCTGTGCCCTGGAGCAGCTAGTCTTCACTCCCACTATGGGAACAAATATCCTAGATATGGTACTCACAGATGTGGGAGAGTGCTGCACTCTCAATAAGACCTCTGTGATTTTCTAAACTACGTATTTTTCCCCACTCTCTGATTCCTGGAAAAGGACTTTTGAGGAGTGAAAAAGCGGATGCCTATGGCAGAGAGGTCTTACCATCCTGCTGACTTCTAGTTAGACTGTCTTTGGCATTTGGTCCAAATAATGTAGATCTATCATAGGGAGCGTTGATAAAGGATGTCTTGAAACTTTTTGCAAAGTCACAAAGATATATCCAAGCATGCTGGTTTATTGTAATGTCACTGCCTGCTGCCCTAGCTGAGCCATCTGATGCATTTAAAATTAGTCTTATGGCTACATTAGACAAAGATTGTAGTCGACAACCGGATTCCACTTCCTTTTAGACATCTAAAGGCAAGACTCCAGAGAGAGACTTGGAAATCTTTTTGGTCAGGTCTCTTTGAAAATGAGTAAGATGGGCAAAGTAAATCAGCACCCTCAGGGCAAATGGCACTGAAGCATATGTACATTTCCCAAAATGATCCAACACTCTGGACTCTCTATGAGGAGGATGGACCACTGAACAATCTCTCCCGAGATTTCTTTCTTGGTGTCTGCAGCTGCCACCACTGCTTCCACAGGAGGACCCTTGCTCCAGTGTTTCCTATTGACCAGTGCTGATAATATCTTGTCGGGATTTCTTGGGATAGCCATCACCACATCAGGATCCTTCTATGCCCATTGGGCCATCAGGTCCACTAATGGATTGATGGGAGTACCAACCAGGATGAAGATGGGCTGGAACTAAAAGCCTCCAGGAACATAGATTCATCAGGAGAGGAAGAGCAGGTGGACCATCTACCCTTCTGTTTAATTAACAAGATTTTGCCAAATGTGCTATCTTTGGGAGGAGTTCTGGGAGAACCTTTTTTCTTCCTCTAAGTCCATGTCTTTGGTGACTGACTCTGAAGAAGAATCGATATGCTTCTGCTTGCAAGTCTGATTTCAGTATACCTGCGCTGTGGGAAAATCAGAGGGTTCTGAATCAGACTGGGAACTTACTATGTAAGTCTCCTGAGGTTTTGGTTCCAACTGGTCCTGTCAAACAGAATTATGATGGGAAGAGCCAGATTTCAGATGGACTTCAGATGGAGCTACTCTAACTGAAGACATCATCTCCCTAGGGGTAAAAATGACTCTATGAAAGGCTTTGAAAGCCAATGAGGCTATCGGATTTGAAGGGATCTGCTCCAACGAAATCAGTATGAATATCTCAGAACTGACAAACCTGGACTCCAAAATCATTCTTAGTGCTGAACTACTGAGTGCCAAAGCACTGAGAGGCAGGGACAGCTCAGACAACCTTATCATTGAACCCACTCCTTGCATTCTGACACCAAGTCCTCAGGTACAAGATTCCTCTGGCTGTAAACAAGTCAGGGCCAAATGAGAGAAAGAGAGAAACTGTCAAAGTCAAAAAGGGTAAGCCTCTCGAGTCCAACAATGATGCCTTGGGGTAGACTTACACCAAAAGCACCAATTCTAGTGGGTGGATTGGTATCAGACAAGGTAATGGAGGGGTGAGTGGTCCTGCACTTGGCAACACCTGAGGTAACAGTACCAAGAGACCCTCAAGTTCGACCTGTGCTCTTAGGAATCTTCTCAGCACTCTATCAACATCCTGCTCTGACAGACTCATATAGGACCGGGTCAGTTATGCCAATGAAGCTGGTCTAAATGGTCTTCTTTCTTGAAGATGTGGGGAATGTAACCTGGGACTTACCACTTCTGATGAGAACCTGGGCCAACTAACCGGCAAATGGATCCAAGATTCTAATGGATCCAAAATCTAGGTATCTTTGGATCAGGCCCAGGTGGTGGGATCAGATCCCGTGTACTTTTCCTAAACTTCTCAGTCTCTATGCTGTCCTGTTTGTCCTTGTACTTTGTAATCTCTTTTTGTTTAGACTCCCTTATTTCCTTTGATTTCTTTTCCTTGGCCCCTGAAGAAGAGATAGAAAGAGTAGACTGGGGAAGAAGAAATACCTTGACAATTAATATCTCCCTTCTTTGCTGCAAAGCCTTCACTAAATGAAGAGCAAACCTGGCAGGGCTCCTCCAGGTATTCCGCTCCTAAACAATATACAGACAAAGTGAGGGTCCTTTGGTGGCAGTTTGTGACCACACCTTGAACATTTAAAAAAAATGTGGCTGTCTGACTTCTTCAGCAATTCAATTAAAAGAACAAGGAATGGCCTATTATTGAATGCAACCACTAAAAATAATAATGATATCTTATATAAAAAACACTATCTAAAGTTATGGTCTAAAACACTACACACAATGAAAAAACTCTTACTACTGCCTAAATGCTATATAGCAGGACTATAGAAAACTTCAGAACTATTAACACATTCAATTACATACAAAAAAAAAACTACTACTAAACCTAAACTGTAAGAGTACAGCACAGGATGCCCACACTATTTTATTCAGAGACAGCACACCACGAACTAAAACATAAACACTTATATCCACAAGTGCATTTTCATCTATACAGACTTCCTCAGATATATAAATGAATGTAACTCACAGGCAGCAGTTTAAATACTTCTAAATGAATAATGCCCCTGCAATCACAGTACAGCTAATTAAAATATCTAACTGTGACAAGTTAAAAGTATATAAAATTGTTTCTCATAAATATATATGTATGTACATAATTAAGCATATATATTATATAAAACTTAAAACACAAATACCCATATTTCTTTAGAGATTTTATACTTAAAAATAGTGAATAAAACACGTGAATTTATTAATGAAGTCAGTCAATTTTTCAATAGTAAAACATCTGAGGAAGTCTGTATAGATGAAAACATACTTGTGGACATAAGCGTTTATGTTTTACTTTGTGGTTTGCTGTCTCTGAATAAACCTGTTTGCTGTACTTTATTGGGCATCCTGTGCTGTACTCTTACAGTTTTGCTACTACTAAACCTACTACTAACCTACAAAGCTGCAGCACCTAAGGTATCTATAAGACTACAAAAGCTACAAACTGTAAAACTACCAGTTATAAATATCTATAGGGGAGGAATAAGAAAGGAATATTCCCACAAGTGGAACAAATGCAGAGCCCTCAAAGGATGCATCTGAACTCTTCCATAGCAAATAAGATCTGACGTGATTAGGTAGAGCTGTAGGAATCATGGGTAAATGAGGAGTCAGAGCCCTGAAGCAGAAGTCTTCCAGTCAGTGCCAAGGTCAGATCCCATTGGATCTGACAGCACACAGTTGAACCAGACAAAAATCAGACAGCATGGGTCCAGCATTATAGTAAGTAAATAACTTTCATTTTAGATGAGTTTGCTGTATCATTACATGCTGAGCAGAAAGACTATGTGAAAGAGATTGTTTCCAATGTTTCTCAAGTGTTTAAACATGATTTAAAGAGTGCCTTGGAAGGGGCCAATAGTGTGTCTAGAAATGCAACTTGGTTGTGCAGCCAAAACATTTCTGATGAGTTAAAAAATGATATTAAGAATGCTCTGCTTGATTGTGATTGTATGTTTGGTACAACAGCTAGTCAGATCCCAAAACACTGAGATAACTGGGGTATATTGATGCAAGTGGTGTCTAAAATGTTCCATATTGCCAAGTATCCCCCATTAAGCAGAAAACTTTTTGGTGGTCCAACAAAAAGTAATCCCCGCCAAACTGAAAACAAGGCAAAAGAAGGAAAGGGCAGGATGAGAACTTCAGCATGCCTAACAAGAGGGGTTCCTTTTCCAAAAAGGATAACCCACCTTCTAACCTATGACTGTTCTGATGCTTGGCTCCCCTCATTCTCAAATTTCCTTCTGGGAACCCCATCTCAAAAGTTAGCTATCAAAAAGATAACCTGGCTGCCTGTGGTTTATGACAAGTGGGTACTTAATGTCATTGGCAGAGGTTACAGATGGCAGTGCAGGGAACAAACACCTCAATTCTGGGGGGATTCCCCCATACCCACTAGGCCAGACATTCTTATTCCCTCCTATACTCAGGCAAAATTCTGGACTCAGGGGTCATATTGCCGGTCCCTCCTTTGGAGAGAATGAAAAGTTTCTACTCCTGAATTTTTCTGATTCCCAAAAGACAGCCATCTTCATGATCAGTGTTGGATATACTCTTTCTGAATACCTTTGTCAGGGATCCTAAGTTCAAGATATTCACCCTGCTGACAGTGATTCCTCTTCTGCCAGACCAGTGCATCATGGTGACCCTGGACTTGAAGGATGTATATCATCATATCCCCATTGCTCATGACTTTAGGAGATGTTTAGTTCTCCACATTACCCCTTGAGCTCTTCACTGCACCTCAAGAGTTTACCAAATGTCGTGATCTGAGAGTGGTTTACTGCTGGACTCTTGGCATTCACATTTTTCTTTACTTGGAGGACTTGCTGATTTGTGCAGAGTCTGTATACAAGTATTTGGAATTGCTACTGAAGGTCTCAACCTTACTCTCCCAGCTACGGTTCAAGCTGAATCTTTGGAAGTAATGCCTGACACCCTTGCAAAGACTTGTCTTCCTGTGGTGCTTAATCAACACCTACAAAAACTGGCCTTTTTTCATGAAGGCAAGGTTCTGTCCTACCATAAGATGCTACAGAAATTCTCCAGGAGGAACACTGCCATGGCAAGAGAATTTCTAAAACTTCTAGCACTGATGACATCCATCATTCTCATGATACCACTAGCCCATCTCCAATGGCAGTATCCACAAACCATTCCAAATGAGGAAAATTCAATGGTATCTATGAATTTGTAAGTCAGCCCTTACGTTCCCCTGGAAGTCCAGTTTCCAGTGCTGGACTTCATCAGATGAGAGTTACCGTCATGGAGAGCACAGCTGTATATCAATCCAGGGCTTCCTATTTCCCACTTTTTCCAGTGCAGTCTGTCCAGACAGATTCATCTGACTTTGCTTGGGGAGCTGTTTTAATGAGAGTCCAAGTGCAGGCTACTTGGAGATGCAAATATGCACATTATCACATTAAAAGCACATTAATATCAAGGAAATGCTGGCCGGTGATGCACACCTTGAAAGTCCTTCACTACCTACGGATTGTGCCCTCTTGGGGTATGGACAGCAACACACTGATGATGTATCTCAGCAAGTACAAAGTTGTATCCTTTTTGCCAGTTGGCAGTGATGGCTTTGGAGCTGGGTTTACTGCACTGTCTGGCATTCAGACATCATAAATCCTGTCAGAGCAAAACATTGTGGCAAACTAAGTAGATCCTGGGTAAACATGCACAAGTAGCAGCTCAAGTCAATGGTGTTCCAGGATATAGTACAGATTTGGGGAATGCCTCAAACAGATATGTTCACCTCTTTTCAAAACAGACAGCTGGAGAAATTCTGTTCCAGACAACACTGCATCCACATTTGGTGTCAGTTGCATTCTCATTCCCTTGGACGGGAATGTTCCTGTATGTGTTTCCACTGTTTCTACTGACACATAAGTTACCTCTGAAGATTCAGAAAGAAATGCTAAAGATCATTATTGTGATCCCCAATTGGCTCTGGCAATCATGGTTCTCCCTTCTAATGATATTGGCCAAGGGCAATTACCACACACTTTCTCATACTCTGGATTTGTTCACACAGTCTCACCTGTAACTGATAAACCCCAATTTGGAGCAGCTTGGATGATTCAATCTTGACTCAGTATTAAGTACTTGTTTCATGAGTATGTGCAGCAGATAAGCTGCTCCTATAAAATCTTATGTTTGAAAATGGATGAGGTTTTCTAAGTGGTGCCAAGGTGAGAAAAAGAGAGTTTCTTAAGGTTAACATCCGTCTTCTCTTGAAATATTTGTCTGAGTTACTTCAGGATAGCTTATTGTATGCATCTATTAAAGCACATTTATATGCCATCTCTGCTTGTCTTCCTTTGAATTCCCCTCATTCTTCTTCTTATTTGATAAAATAGTTCATGAAAGAAGTAGTGCACATGAGACCCTCCTACGCAAGTAAATTGCTCTTTTGTGGGATCTCATCTAAGTCCTGTAAAAGTTGTCCTTACCACCTTTCAAACCTGCTGCTCAGGCTGATCCGAAGCTTGTAAAGTGTAAAATTGTTTCACTTATTGCTCTTATATTTGCAAGGCAAGTCTCTGAGCTGCAGGTTGTCATGGTGGGACAACCTTAACTTATTTTCCACAGGGATACGGTTGTGTTACACACTAACCCCTCTTTCGTGCCAAAAGTGGTCTCAGAATTACTTTTTAATCAGTCTATTAGTCTCTCTGTTTTCTTCCCAGAACATAAGAATAAGGAAGAGAAGATACTTCATACCTTGAATGTGAACCGGCAGCTCAGGTACTATCTTGAAGGAAAGAAACCCTTCAGGAAGGCTGAAAAGCTTTTTATTTCCTACACTGAGAAAAAGAGTCAACCTGTCACAATAGCATCCATCATGGCAAAGCAAATCCAGGTAAGGTAAAGGCTCACTCTACAAGGGTCTTTTCCTCTTCTGTGGCATATTGGAAAGGAGTAAACTATAGAAGTGTTCTACAAACAGCAACTTTGTCCTCTATCCATACTTTTACAAAATGCTAGAAACTGAATGCCTTTTCTGGATTCAGAGCAGGCTTCACTAGGGCCATTCTCCAGGGGCTCCTGGACTTGTATCCTTCCTCCACCCAGGTTGAGTAAGCTTTGGGAATCTACCTGAATGTCAATAAGTCATTCTGGTAGATATGTTGAACATAGTACAGCTGTGTAAGTTCTACTTACCTGTAGCAGTAGATGTTCATATAAGACACTGCCTTACTGGCAGTATCCACCAACCATCCCCTCTATTTGGATGTACATAGTTTGGTGTTTGGGCTACTGTTGAGAGCTGCTCTGTGGCCTTTATTGTTGTGTGTGTGTGTTTTGTTATTGGAACAGTTGGTGTTTGCAAAGCTTGTATATTCATCTTTTCATCCTGTTGGTCCCTAGAAAACTAGAAGGGTCTTCCTTTCTGTGGGTCTGTAAGACAGTCCCTGTACTGACAGGTGTTTGGTCCATCACACCCATAGACAGGAACTGGGAGGGACTTTGAGCTTTAGTAGACTGCCAGAGGAGGGTAGCAGGTCACTAATATCTGAATGCCAGTAAGGCAGAGTGTTATACAAGCATCTATTACTACAGGTAAGTAGGAGTCATGCAACTGTACTTTCTTCTACAGACATGCCCTATCTGAAACAGAAGTAATGAGTTTTCCCATTTTCAAGTCATCTACATACAGGCTATAGAATACCTCTTACGAAAATGATAGATCAGAAATATACAGTTTGAACAAGTATAGAACAAGAACATAGCCCTAAGGGAAATTCTGACTATAACCTAAAATTTAACCTATCAGTTTGCTACTTGATACTCTCCATGTCCTATTTCTAAGCCATACAGCTAGCTATGTTATCAAGATTAAATTAATACCTAGTTGTTCTAATTTATTAATCAGTGTGTTGTGTTTAACTCTATCAAAAGCTGAAGATAAATCTATATAAACTGCATACTTGTCATTATTATTATTGTGGAACGTCATGTAACTTGTAGTTATAGATCTAGTGTCAACTTACGCATTCTGGTATATGGTTTCAAGTCCCAACTCTTCCAATTCTAGCAATATTTTATACAAAATAACCTTCTCCATTATTTTTCCCACAAAAAGAACGTAGAATTTTGGGTCTATATGACACTGTGTTTGTCCCTTTAACTTACAGGCAGGTTTAACAAGTGCATGTCTCTAGTCTGGTTTCCGGCATGTAGCTCGCAAGACATTTCCCTGCGAGCTACATCGCCGAAACCAAATGGCTGCAGCGGCACTTTGCCGTAGTGCAATATGGCTGAAAAGCCTAGCCGCTGCAGCTGTAATCTATGAACAGGCAGAGACAGCCGTACCGGATGTGTAACACATTCCTTCTTCACATTCAAGGAATGCATTTATTTAATTTATTTATTTTGTTGTCAGTCTTTTTCTGTGGAGAAATTGCATTTATTTTACTTTTGGAGGCTGGGGAAAGTGTGTAAAATGCTTTTTCCTGTGTCTTCTGTGCAAAAACATTACTGTTTTGTTAATTTGCTGTTTAACTAACTATTGTTTGACTACAGAACAAATTACTGATCCCCTGGTCAGACCTTCTTCTAGCCACAAAAAAGAAAAAAAGATAACTAAGCAGCCTTTGCCATCAGAGCAGGCAGATTATTTGCCTTAATCTGCAGGTGAGTGACTCTGCTGTGGCCAAAG
Organism: Protopterus annectens; assembly: GCF_019279795.1. NCBI lineage: Eukaryota > Metazoa > Chordata > Ceratodontiformes > Protopteridae > Protopterus > Protopterus annectens. Next base: position 977,611,779 of record NC_056726.1, on the reverse strand, counting down.
CTGGTTCCCCAGACCATTCATCTTTTCCTTCAGATCTCTCTGGTGTTGTCTATAAAGCCACCATGGACCAGTGGTTAGCCATGTCCTCTGTGACTGTTAGGGTCCCATCAGTGGGCAAGGGAGAGACATTCTTTTTTTCAGTCATGGAAGAAGGGACAGGGAATATTCTCCTGCTTGGTGAGATTGTTGTGCCCATCCCAGTGGAAGCTGTTGCTGGCAATACTGCATCTGTTTTTCATAACTTTCCTGTCAGAAAAAAAGAGGGAAAATGGATATTTAGCTTCTCCTGTGTCAGTTACACTGGACAGGAATAATTTATTGGGATTAGCAGAGAGGGTTATATACAGGCTGTTGATCCTTCTTGTAAGGTGGTTTCTGATAAAAAAGAAGATTCCTCTTTCCCTGAAAAGATTCACGAAATAGAATCTATAGGTAAAGGGACAGATGCATAGGATCATAGAAAGTTACTAGGCTAGTGGCCCTGAGGCCCTTATAAGCTTATCCAAGAGTTTTGCCCATGTTTAGAAAAATCAGCACCAGATGCCCCTGCTCAGCAGGAACAGAGGTGAAATCCCAGGGATGTATTTTTTATTTACCATCCAGTTATCCAGGGCTTTTTCCTCAGGTTTCTGATTCAGATTCTGAGGAGAGTGTGGCATATGAAAGTCCCTGTGAAGGATTCTCTTTCTCTGAGACTGTTTACAGAATGAACCATTGTTTTTAGTCAGGAATTACTGAGGTTTCTCAGTATGTTAAAAAACATTATGATTTGTTGCACCTGAAATTTTCAAAACCCTCACCCATCCCCCAGTGCTGTCAGCATTTAAGAATGTGTTTGTCTCAACCTGTGTTTTCCCTGACAACCAACATACTACCCCTACAAAAGCAGATAGAATGTGGAAAGCTCCTCAGTCTTTCAAGTTTTTATACCCACATTCCATTCTGTCCCAGCAGCTATAGCTTTAGCTAATGCAGTTGCTGCCAAGCATTTTGTTAAGTCTAATCCTCCTCATTCTGATAAGGATGGTAAAGCTTTTAATAAGCTTGGGGAAAAATTATACACTTCTGCAACTTTGATTTTTTTATAATTTTGAGCAGTCAGGTTCATATGTCAAAGTTTATCCTGACTATCGTAAAAGTATGAGGAATGTTTTGGCTCAAATTCCTCTTCTGAGGAAAAATCCATTTTATGTAGTTTAGTTTCTTCTCTTTTTCAGATCACTACTTATTGTTTGAAATGTGTTTATGATTCTGCAGATACTACTTCCAGGGCTGTTGTCATTGGTACTATTGTAAGTTAATTTGCTTGACATACCTCTCAACCTCTCAGACCAACAAATCTGGCCATAAATAATGGGGGGGGGGGGGGGCAAAGGCCCAAAAATAGGGAACATTTTTAAACATTCCATTTAAAAAATAGAATGTTGATACAATAACAGGTTTTGCATTAATGTTAATTGTCTGAAGGGTATGAAGTCTGAAACTCAAATATCTGTCACTATATTCTGACATCAGTCCTAAAGAGGGGAGGGTGGCCTAATGGTTAAGGTGTTTGCCTTACAAACGCAGGGTTTGAGTCTCACATTGGATAAATGACTAGGCTTACAATGGCTCGCAAGGGCAGTTAACCTAGTACTAACCTATGAACCTATGATTTATCAAAGATTGACCAGACAAATAAAATTGTATGTGTAACAGATCAAAAATATGAGGCAAAAATCTGGACAGTTGAGAGGTATGTGTTGTGTTCTCAGAAAATATCAGTATTACATTTTGAATTCTCCTTTGGATAGAGATCTTGTTTTTCGACCCTGTACTGCAGATGATATCAGAAAGTGTGATGAGAGATGTAAATTTATTCAAGGCATTCTCAGATTTTTCAGCCTTCATTGTCTAAATTCTCCAAGGGATTTTCTGCTTCCTTGTCCTATTTTAGCAAGAAACAAAATAAACAGTCTAAGCAGAATGATGATAAGCCAATGTTTAAAAGGCAAGGGTAGCAAGGTCCCAAAAAGAAAGCAGGACCCTCCCCCCTGAACAAAGGACAGTCAAATAAGTCCAAATGAATATATAAGGGAGCAATTCCCCTCCACCTGACTGTCCCTTACACCTTCCTGAAAGTCTGGTTCTCCATTTCTTTCTTTGGCAACATATTGTTTCAGGCAAATGGGTCCTGAACATGATCTATCTAGGTTACTAATGGCAGTGGCAGGAAATTCCTCCTTTTCAAGGGATTGCACCTCATCCTCCAGACCAAGCCCTTCTCTTTCCTCCTGTTTTATAACATAGGCTGTCTTAGTGGGTGACAGAACATCGTTCCTCATCAGATGAGGAAAAGATTTTATTCAAAAATGTTTTGGTGTCAAAGAAAGATACTTCCTCATGAGAAGTCCTGGATCTTTCTTTTCAAAATCAGTTTGTGATAGTGCCAAAGTCCAATATACTTTCACTTCACAACCTGTTATCCCTTTTTCTGCACTTGAGTTTCTAATAACATTAGAGTTAAATGATGCACTTCAGCACATTCCTGTTCATACAGATTTCAGGGTTTTGTGTGCCTGGATCACATGATCAGTTCTCTGTCTTACCCTTTGGGCTATCCAGTGCTCCAAGGTCATTAACAAAGTGTCTTGCTCCCATTAAAACCCATTACAGTCTACAGGGTATCCACATTTTTTCATATAAAATGACTTCATTATCTTTGGAGACTGTTTTTCAAAGTGTTAGGAATTTGTCAACTAGGTAAGAGATATTCTACACAATCTGGGATTCAAAGAGAACATTCAAAAGTATTTTGACTCGGTCAAACAAGTCTGTGCTTCTTGATGCCTTCTAGATACCTCAGTACAAAAAGCCTTTCCTCCACAGGAAAAAAAATAGATTTGTATTTCAATATATTCCAGGGGGTTCAACTCAGATTTCTCTCACAGAGAGAGGAGTAATTCATGATTTTGTATCTTATGGCATCCATTATTCTCATGTTACCACTTGCAAGACTCCACATGAGAAAAATGCAGTGGTATCTGAAGTCTCTTTGATCTCAGCATCAACACCCATTGTCTTTTTAAATCCCAGTTCTGAGATTTGTGAAAAGAGAAACAACTTGGTGGAGACATTACATTTCTCAGAATCCGATCTCCCAGTCTCCCCACCAGCACCACCACTGCTCCAAAACAGTCATCTTCAACGGAAAGCTCAAACCTTGCTTGGGGATAGTGCCAATTGGAATAAAAGTGCAAGGTCTTTGGGACAAGAAAGACAGACCAAAACACAAACGTATAAAAGACATGCTAGCTGTTATAGTCTCTCAAGTTTTTGAATCATCTGTGGTCCCCAGGACCTCTTCAAGTAGTTACAGACAATGAACAATGATGTGCTACATAAATAAGGGTGAATCAGATCTTACCCCCTGTGCAGACTAGCCATGCTAGCATGGGATATAGCTTTACTGCCAATCTCATTGTACTGGTATCTGACATTCCATCAGAGCAAAACTGTGTGTAAGCTGAGAAGAGACAAGGCAGACCTTCATGAATGGAAACTAAATCAGGGGGTCTTCTAAGATTTGATCCATCTGTGGATAATTCCTCAGGTAGACCTTTTTGCCTCCTCCTTAAACAATCAACTGATAAACTTCTGTTCCAGGACTCCATGCAAGAAGGTCTGGAAGACAGATAACTTTTCTTTTCCTTGAACAGGAATGTTCATGTAGGCTTTTCCACCCTTCCCACTGATTTTCAGGGTATATCTGAAGATTCAGAAGGACTCTCCAGAGATCATTGTGTTGACTCCCTTCTGGCCCAGGCAACAGTGGTTCTCCTTTTGGAATTGGTCAGGGGCAATTAATACATGTTTTCTCATAGATTGGATTTACTCACTCAAGATCAGGGGTATTTGATACAACCAGACCATAAACGACTACAAGCCTGGATGACAGGATATTAATACCTTTTAGGCACCTTTTTTTCTGAGGATGTGCCACAGGTACAAATGGAGACAAGAAAACTTGCTACTATAAAGCAATGTATAAGCAAATGGAAAACACTTTCTATAGAGGTAAAGGTTAGTGCAGAGGGTTAAGGCTTTGAATTGTTCCTATGCAGCCCGACTAAAGAAACTCCAGCTGTACTCAGTTGCATACTGCTTACTCAGAGGTGATCTCTGCTTAACATACAATGCCATGCCTAACCCAGAATTGATGGATATGCTCCACCTAAAAAAAAAACAAATCCCTGACAGCCACACACTCTAGGGATATAAACCTTACCACAACGATAAATAGGACGTGCTGGATGGAGAGATTCCTGACCCAGAGACTCCCCATGCTTTGGAACAAGATTCCAATATACATCAGGCAGAGCCCCTCACTAGCACTCTTCAAGAGAAACCTTGACAGGTGGATGGGAAACATAAAATTTACCCTGGGGATCACTGCAGTGGCTGTGCTGGACAGAGGTGCAGGGAACTGATGGCTCTGCTGCTCAGAGGCACAGCGAACTAATCTAAGGGGGTGGCGAAAGCCAACACACTCTGGCTAGGCTTATAAATGCCCTTGGGCAGATAGCCTAGTACTTACCTATGAACCTGTGAACCTAGTTGCTGCCATCAAAACAACCAGTACCCATTCAGAGCTAGTGTCTGCCTGGTTTTACAGTATTTGTGTGTTACTTTACTATGGCCTGTCTACTCCTCAGTCAAGGTTCATTTGTCAACCATTTCAGCATGTTTGCCCAAGGACCCCCCTCTTTCAATGCAATCTCATGTCAAAATGTTTTTGAAAGTGTTGCTACATAAGAAGCCTACTAGGAAAACTGGTGTCTTCTCCTTGGGATCTTAATTTTGTGTTAGAGAAGCTAACATTTGCATCATTTGATTCAGCTCATCTGGATGACTTGAAGTCCATAACACAGAAAATGGTTTTGCTGATTGCTCTGACCTCTGCAAGAAGGGTATCTGAGTTGCAAGCTCTTATGGTGTCACAGCCATATCTCATTTTCCACAGAGACAGAGTTCCTTTGAAAACTTAAACCTTTATTTTATTTATTTTTATTTCATTTTACATTTGTTGACTGGGCTGGTCCAACTGGATATATGTCCATTTTCAGCAGAGGCCCGGGGAGAAAAGCTCCAATGAACACAAATAATAGTAATTTTGCATGACTGATTCTAAAAATACAGGTATATCTTTTAACAATTCTTTACATTTCTTTACATTGCTGGTTTAAGATTCTTTATACATGAATTGATTTAGGGAATAGTACAGGAAGATGTTAGGAATGACATGCGGTTAATATATGAAAACACACTCTCTTCAAAGGTTAACAGAGGAGCACCTACTTAGTACAGAAAGAGTACTATGTACCCAGTGATAAGTGAGGAAGTTAGTCAGGGTTAGTACAAGGGCATAACCAATGTGTTTTGAGGTATAGTTTCAGTTTGTTTTTAAAAAGTGTTATTGAGGAAAGCAAGGTCAGGTCACTAGGGAGTGAGTTCCAGGTTTTGTCAACAGTGTTAGAGAACAAGGAGTCACCAGCCATATTGTTGGTTTTGCTTAGTTGTACAAGTAGTTTGTTTGAAGAGCATAGGGTCTTAAGATTATTGTGGGGGGTGATAAGGTTACTAAGTATTGGGGTATTATTAGGTTGATACAGGATCTTGTGTGCAGCTGTTATTTGGTTATATACTAGTTGGTTTGGTAACTCTAGCCATCCTAGTTGTTCTAGATTATGACAGTGATCGGTTCTGAAAGCAGAGCCAGTGGCAAATCTGGCAATATTGTTGCAGGAGATTGCTAGATTAAGTTAGTAAATACAGGGGAGGCATAGAAGAGAGGAGAGGAGAGATTAAATGGGTGTGGGCGATAGTAGTCCTAGCTAATGGAGTCAGGAAGGGTTTGATCCTATAAAGGGAACCAAATTTTTTTGTTGACAGTTTTTATTGCACTGTTAATATGAACGTCGAAGTTAAGGTTGTTATCAATTAATACCCCTAGTAGTTTGGTAGTGGGATCAGGAGATATGATAGTACCATTGTTTGACATAACAGTAAAGTTAAGTGGGTAGGCCCTACAAGTTGGAGTGAATAGTAAGAGTTTTGTTTTTTGGGGGTTCAAGATGAGGCAATGGTGTAGAAGCCATTTTTCAACTGTGTTGAACACCTTTTGGGTTAGAATCTGTAGATCAGATGGAGACGTGGCTGAGCATACTAACATGGAATAATCTGCATATTGGATACAGGTAGCTTGTGGAATTACTGAATGTAAGTCATTAATAAAAACAAAGAATAGGAGAGGACCTAATATAGAGCCTTGAGGGACACCAAGGGCAATGGGAAGGTGGGTGGATAAGTTATTATCCCATAGTACAGTGTGTTGTCTATTGTTTAAGTAGGACTGGAACCATTGTATGGCCAGTGAGTCTAGTGAGAGGGTGTTAAGTATGTTTATGAGTAGCTGATGATATGCCTAAAGTGGTATTCAAGTTTATTTTAAGCCAAGCTATCCATCTCCATGTTGCTTTCCTGAATGGAAAAGTGATTAAGAATTGTTACTTCATACCTTATGTCCACAGACAACTCACACACTATCTTGACAGAATAAAATCTTTCAGAACTTCTGATCAGTGGCTCATTTCTTGTGAAGGTAAAAAGGGACAACCTGTGTCAAAGTAGACTATTTCCAAATGGTTATTGCAGGCCATTACCTTTTGTTATTCTCACCACAACAAAAGTATTCCAGGCAGCATCACAACTCATTCTACCAGGGCTTTGCCTTCATCTGTTGCGTTGGCCAGCTGTTTGATCTAATGCAGTAAATAACTCATATAGTTTAGGCTACTGCAGCAGTGATCATTCAATCATCTACATTTAGCAATAATGACCTGAGAACATTTCAGAGTGAAAGTACATTACTTACAGTAAAAATGTACTTTCACTCTGAAGTGTTCTCAGGTCATTATTGCTAATTCTGTCTGCTCCCTGCACTTTGCTTTTGTCCAGTTTGCATAATATGTTTTCAACATAATCTAGTTTCATTTCAGTAGCTGAAGTTACCTGGATGCTACTAGGACAAATTCTCTCTCCTTTTGTGGATCCAAACTGCTTTCCATAAGATGTTTTAATATATCCACAATCTGTTGTATTTAAGAAAACATTTTAGAATCTACAGTCTACCACATATGTATCTGTAAAATGATTTCCTGTCATGTTCAGTATCCATAAATTTTCTTCAATTTGTTTCCTGATTTATATTAAATTTGCCTGCCCAGTTTATTTATTTCAGTTTTCAAAGTTCTGGTTTATCCTCACTTCCAGTTCTTATATTTTTATCTCTCATCTTAATCAAGCATCTTGTTCTTTTTGAAATAAAATCTTCTGACCTTGTATGCTTAAATCCTGATGTTAAACACTTATTTGTTTTTTGCATTCAAACCATTTCCCTTTCAAAGCTTGTCACGTTCCTTCTGCTATCTTTCTACTGAATGCATTACTCCAGATAGTTTTATGTAGGGACTGTCTTGTTTCCATATAGTCTGATATTAATCTTCTGTCTATTGCTGAGTTTCAGTTTCGCAAAACTTGACATGATGTAACATGTAACAATCATTCCCTTAGGAACACAAACAATATTAAACATGTTTTTTCCCTGGAAGGTTTGTTTACAGTCTGCAACATTTGCTGTTCTTCAACATATGCAGTAAATAATTTCCCTTACTAATGTTGTAGAATCAATATTATTCCAGCCTGTTCCTAGCAAATTTAAGTCCCCAGCTATTATGACTTTTCCTTACCATGTTTCATGCAAGAAATGCATGACTCTTCCATGTCTTTAGCACTTGCATTTGGTGGTTTATATACTCCAACAATTGCAATTTTTTCTACAGTTGTCTTTGCTGTCACTGTCACACAATCTGCAGTACTGGTGTTATCATCATATATGTAATAATTTAAGGTCTCACAATAATCTACATTCTTGAACTCTGATTTTCTTTTTTTTTTTTTTCTTCTGAATTTTTTGTATTTGACTTACTTGGTGTTTTTGGATCTAAGACTGAGTGCAGTTCTAAATGATCTGGGCACCATTACACAGAGATATATCTCTCGATTTAAATTTGTTAACAAGGGTAAAACACTGATCCATGTGGACCAATTTCATGTTCAGCCCAAGAAAATGAAAAAACAGATTGTGTGTGTGTGTGTGTGTGTGTGTGTGTGTGTGTGTGTGTGTGTGTGTGTGTGTGTGTGTGTGTGTGTGTGCGTGTGTGTGTGTTGAGAACTGGTAATTCAAAGCATGAGTGAGGGTAAGGTTTTAGTCTGTTTAGAAAGCAGATTATTTATTTACAACTGATTACTTAGGAGATATTCCCCAGGATTCATGAAGCTTGCGCCAGGCGTCAGAGTAGTGTTGGCGATCTAGTGCCAAATATAGCCACCGAGTGATTCAGGTATGAGCAGTTTTCATGTGCACTACCAGCGTATGCCAGAACTGCGCAGCTCCCGGCGCATGTATGCTAATTATCCCATGTGCAGCAGTGTAGCATGCAAATGAAGGTATATAGCGATTCATGAAGTAGTGCAGGTGTAGCGTAAGCATGAAGAAATGTAAACCAAAAAAAATGGTTTACATTTTGTCAAACATAAAATCGGAGCCATGAAAGCAGACCAAACTTACATATTATAATGTTAATATATGCCAATGGCTAAATATATAGCCAATGGCATAAAAAACATGCACAACATATAAAAAATAACATTTAATGTCATGGCCACACTAACGCAAAGTAAAACCGCAGTGCATCTGTGCGCAAACCGGATCACAAGAAAAATATATTTAGATGTCATAAAACTGCAATGTAACACAATTCATGATATCCCCATAATGGTCAATGGCACGCATGCTACACCACAACCATGGTGCAAGGGTTGCTAAGGGTCTGTGACAGTGTTCCGTGCACTAACTAGGAATTAGTAGTCAATGCCATGCAAATGTGTCAAGTAATACTGAATCGCAAATGCCCCGCTGGTGCAAGGATGTACCACATGGCGTAGAGGTACAACACCGAGGAGTGGCCTGGAGGTAAACATGACATCAAGAGAGGGGTGCACCACCGTAGCTGTAAGCACATTGGATCATTGCTAATCCAGGTTGCCTGTTGCTAAGCAAAGCCGCAGGATAAGGGTGTGGAAGTAGCCATAGCTTTGCTTAGCTGAGAGCACATAAGGTAACTGAAAGTTCATGTGAATGTGGATGAAAACGCGCACGAAACCTGGTAAACGGCTGTGAGGGGCGCGCACCACAGCTGAAACAGGAAGGATACGGGAAGACAATAAGGAAATGCTGCAGCATGGTAATTGGAGAACAAATGAGTAATTAACACCTAGGAACTCACAGTGGGCCATAGACAACAGCTAACGAGGCTGCTATCAGCTACTTGCAGAACAGGAAAGGGGAGGTGCCATACAGCAAAGAATAGAGAACTGTCACAGCAGAACAAAGCAAACTTGCAGTAGATCAGCTACATAACACATTTCCCAACACAATCCTGGGTTGTGAAAGTACAAAACAAGACAGCCGGCAGCTGGATGCAAGCCTGACAATGGGAGAGGAATCAGGTTGAAAATTGAAGTAAAGTGCAACAGATGAATCACGGCAGCCAAACGTAAGTCAACACCAAAGGCCCCACAATAGCAGTACCTGCTGTAAAACCAATAATTAAGATACCCTGCAGCTAGAATAGCACAAACACACCCAATTACACCAGCATCTTCCATTGCACAATAGTATAAGGTGTAAAAGCCCCACACACACACTTGTGTATTCCCAGACACTCTGCACCATTGGTGTATACAGACAGAGAACTTTTAATATGTACATGATAGGGGCCGCCATAGCTTTGATTCACCAGCATGTGTTGGAGACTGACGGTGGTATGGAGGATGATGCTGACAACCATCTCAGGCACTGGAGGAGGAGAAGAGTGTTCAGACCCAGGGTAACCTACCAGGGGCTACATGATCTGGAGATAGTAGAATGTTACAGGGTGGACAGGGACATCATACAGCAACTTGTTGAGCTGTGCCGGCCACCCCTCAGAGCCAGAAGTAACAGAGGGGAACCCATCCCAGTGGACACGAAGGTATGTGTAAGCTTGAGAATACTAGCCACAGGTACCTTCCAAAGGCCAACTGGGGATATCATGGGGATCTCACAAGCATCAGCATCTGGGATACTCCACCAGTTCCTGGATGCCATGTTACCACATGCCAGTGAGCACATATACCTCCCCCGAATGCAGGAGAAGTTGGCCAGCAATATGCATCTCTTCCACCGTGTGGCAGACTTCCCAGAGGTACTGGGTGCAATAGACTGCACGCACATACACATCAAGTCACCACCCGGTGAGCAGGGTAGGCGCTACATAAACCGCAAGGGATACCCCTCCATCAACTTCCAGATCGTCTGCAATGCCCAGGTCATTATCATGGATGTGCGTGTTGGCAGCCCTGGAAGCTATCATGACTCCCACATCTGGCATGCCTCACAGCTGTATCAGGGATTTGCCAAGGGGGACATCCCATATGGCCATCTGGTGGGGGATGCTGGCTATGCACTGGAACCATGGATGATGACTCCCACCAGAAATGCACACAGAGCCACGCAAGAATGCCATGAGGCACACGCAGAAACCAGAATCATCATAGAGCTCATGTTTGGGATGCTGAAATCATGGTTCCGTTGCTTGGACATATCTGGTGGAGCCTTGCAGTACTCTCCAGGCACATGTGCACACATCTTCATAGTATGTGCCATGCTACACAATATGATCCTGTGGAAACAGCTGCAGCAGGGACAGAATGGTGAAGGCCCTCACAGCCCACCACCATTGCCAAGGGACCCACAGGCACAGAGGGACTCAGACCACGAACACCCTGTGCTAGCCCCAGTAGGCAGACGGAGGCGTGCCCAGTATGCCCATGCCTTGGCAAAGAGGGAACGTATAGCACACACACTGACAGTGTAGGCACTCATGGACTGACACCCTTCCCCACCTGCACACACAGCAAACATGGATGGCACACTCACATGACCACCTGTAAATTGTCATGTATAGGTGGTCTACTGTGTGCATCCTACATAGGTAGCCCTCAACTATTGTACACACAACCACCATTGGCACAAGGTAAGTCAATACCTGAACAGTAAATTAAGCTATCAGCATGTGTCCATACTGTAGGTAGAGGTTCATAGATACATAGGTAGGTACATGCCCAACTGCCGAGACCACTCATAAGCATAGGCAAAAAGTGTCTGCTGTCGCCACCCCATTGATTAACTAACTGTCCCTCTGTGGAGCAGAGCCAATTGTGGGATCCCTGGGGTGTATCCACTGTTCCCCACCCACTCTGCAGGGATTCCCTGGAGTGTTAAGGAGGGGTTATGTATAATGTAATCAGGGATGTAGTTCCAAATAATGAGGAGTATCCCTGACAGGAATCTTCTCAAATGTTTACATGTTACATAGTATACCTTAAACACAGCTTGCATATATAGGTAGTTCTCCACAGAATAATAAACATGTGGAACACACAACCGCTGAAATGTGCGTTAATCACCCTTGCACTACCAGTGCCTGCTCTGAGAGGTAAGATATCACTGCCAGGATTAGAACACGCAACCATGTACACAATCTTCACAATAATATACCACTAAGCTACCTGAGATGTACCAATGGCAGTCGTGTTTAATGCCAAGAAATGCATAGTTATCCCCTTTGGAAAAAAACATGTACACATGAATTACCACATAGGTGGCAGGACACTAAACATCAAAAGTGTGGTGAGAGACTTAGGGACACAGGTGGACAGTGGTCTCACTTTCAATAACCACATCGCCACAACAGTCACAATTTCTATGTGGCACACCTCATCAATAAGGGATTTTCATCCAGAAAAAAGGAGGTCATTGTCCCACTGTACTCATCCCTCATTAGACCCATTATAGAGTATAATGCCCCATTTGGTATGTACCTCACAAGACATCTGCAACAGCTGGAAAGGCCAAAGAAATACCTCACTAAAAGAATCACAGGCCTAAAGCAGATGCCATATGCTGACCATCTAAAAAAACTCCAGCTATACTCTGTTGCATATTGTCTACTCAGAGGCGATCACTGCTTAACATACAAGACCATGTAAAACCTTGAGCTGTTGGACATGCTCCACTTAAATAAATCCCAATCTCTCAGAGCCACACGCTCCAGGGATCTAAACCTTGTCATCACAATGAACAAAACATGCTGGAGGGATAGGTTCCTGACCCAGAGACTCCCCATACTCTGGAATAGACTGCCCATACATGTCAGGCAGAGCGCCTCATTGGCCCTCTTCAAAAGGAACCTTGATGATTGGATGGGAGATAGGAAATTCACCCCGGGGATCATGTCAGTCACCCTGCTAGACAGGGGCCCAGAGAAGTAAATATTGTGGGAAGAAATATCCAGGGAATTATTATGGCTAGGCTTGCATAGGCCGTAGGGCTGATAGCCCAGTACCAACCTATTAACCTATATATATATGGAGAGAGAGAGAGAGAGGGAGAGAGAGATATATATGTCGATATAGGGTGATATATATATATATGTAGATACATAGATAGGTTAACAACATCTACATAACCATGGAGGTACATATAAATGGGATACCTACCACATACTGACTGCTTTACATACCGACGCACGTAATCCCGAGGCTTAAGGTCCGAAAGAACACAGTACCAAAACACCAGATGCGCAAGGTATAAAATCACGATGTTAAGGGACAGTTAGTCAGTGCTTCTGGTGTTGTGGTTCAGGTAGGTTACTGTGTGTAAGTGTGTTTCTTAGGGCTGTAGTGTGTGTATGTGTGTGTTCTGGGTGTGGTGTGTGTTCTTGGGGGACTGTAATGTGTGGGTGTGGGTTAGCTTTGTGCATCTGTTTGCGCGATCTAGGAGGTAGAATATTAAAGTAGGGGGTGTGGGGGGTGCAGACACCTACATGGGGGTGTAGACACCTACATGGGGGTGTAGGGGGGCTTGGCCACCTGCTCATACGTAGTGTAGGATGGTTTGTTTGGATGTGGTGGGTAGCAGTGTGTCTGTGTGTGCGTGTGTGTGTTCCATGTTCATGTTACTTTCGTGAGTTACTGTCGCTGTCAGTAATGTGGGGTATGCGAGTCTGGGCCCGGTACTGTGTGCGTCAGAACTGTGTGGTTTTGGGATTCCGTAGGTATCCCGTATACAGCGGTTGAAGTGTTCATATATGTGTATAACATGCGCCATAGCAATCACACATTCCGCCACTACCAACTTTTATGAACAAAGGATATGGAGAGCATATGCCTATACACTATTACAAATATGTGCTATGGACATGAGCCAATGATAGTGTTACCACCTGTCCCACTTTGCGAGGGACAGTCCCCTTTGGGTGGTTGTGTCCTGACCAAATATATTAAACGTGGCAAATGTCCTGGGATTGTAGGACATAATTATGTCCCATATGTAATTTAATAGTTGCATACAATAGCTCTTTCTGTATCTAAAATACCTACATGTTACAAGAAACAGGATAAGCAACTAAACTGCTACAAGAATAAGCTTATATTTAAGCAAGAAAGGAAAGTTCTATCCCTTGTACTGACCGTGGGTTTGTGTCGGCCTGTAATTTCTGATGTGTGTCCCGAAAATATCCCACTATGGCCATATGAAAAGGTGGCAACCCTAGCCAAAGAGGGTCAGTCACCAACACAACTACAATGACTGCAAATACCTATGACAGAAATACACAGCTTTCATGTATCAACACTTTATTACATTCTGATGTATTTCCGAAGGGATTCAAGGACTTAACATCACCTGCATGCTATACAGGAACCACATAACAGTGCCTTAATGAATCTGCCTACAATTACCATGGTATTAGTCCACTAAAGGATAGGTTTTCAAATAAGGAAGGAACCCTCACATACATATCGATTATGTATAAAAGCAGTTCCTACACACCTGCATCTGCTATGCACACCCACCAACATCACCCCCACACCCAAACAAATTACAATACAAACTGTAATAACATCACAAATCATTCACTCACTGTACGACATCTGCAGAAGCCTTAACATACCTTGTCAGAGACACACTAACATGGTCCTATGTGAAATAGTTGCTGTTATACAATGGAACAGCTGCTGATGTTACAGGGTTTGTTTGCACTAATCCTGTTTCAGAGGGTTGTGTGTACACCGGGATGTGTTAGCAATTACTGAGTAACAGCACAGTATGCTACACTTGTACACCAAATCAAGGATATCTGGTGAGCACACTGTAAACTGCATAACAGTTCATGCATAGCCATACAGCCTTGAGCTGCCCAAACATACTTGCCAGACTTAAACATCTACAGAAGTATCAGGTACAAACAAACCCTGCATAAGTAACAATGTTCTGAAATATAACAGCTGTACTCACATGTAGAACAAAATCGTCTAGCCATTACACACATTCCACGGGAGTCATGAAGCTAATATATCTCTGTCTGTCTCCATATAGCTGTTGAAATATATCACAAACAACACATCCAGGCCGTCTTCCTTGAAAGTAAGGCAAACGGGCAACGCCCAAAAGGAGTACCCAGTTATACACCACTGTTGCCATGGTATCGGCTAATGGAGTAGCTGCGCAGCTGATGTGCATCTAATTAACTACTTTGGAACACCAATTGGTGGTCAGGATACCACATGTTACCGATATTTAACTAGAAAAGGATGGGTTATCACACATTCAAACCATCCGTATATACCAGCAGAACGTTACAAAGAAGATTGAAACACAAACTGAAAAGGATTACATCAACAGTTAACGACACCTTGGGTTACTAATAAGGTATGTAGAACATTCAGTATGTCTGTGTATTTAGTACCTTTTCTGTAGTATTTAAAGTGCACGCAATCCATATAGTGGAAACAGTTATCTTGTAGTGATGTACTGTTGAGCATAGTAATGCTTGTAGTATTTGTGTGTACTGCTGTAGGTCACAAGGCAAACACCGCAAACAACACAAGGGATGCTATATAAGGGCTTTGAACAGAAATATTCCTCACCAGCCGCTGTCAGTGGCAGGGCTGGTCCAACAAGTATGTGCTATAACAGGGGATAGTATATGTTGATATATTGTAATCGTAGCCATATTTATGGGTGTATTACTGAGAATAACATGTCAAAGGTTGGGCCACTGTGCAATTATGATTTGCATTGTGGGATATTGTGCCAATAACTATGTAATGTACAGTATTGTAGGCAGATATGTATTACAAGTTACATAGCATTACTGTTATGTTAGGCAAACATTAGTTATGTCTATTGGCATTTACAATACACAATAACAGGATACATATGTCTTTTAGTCACCCGACAGTTTATCAGCATGATAGCAAAGTAAAATGGAAGAGCTAGTTAACTATCCATGCACATAAGACATGTAATATGTGCAAAGGTAGGTACTAGGCTGTCTTACCAAGGGTATTTATAAGCCTAGCTAGAGTGTGTTGGCTTTTGCCACCCACATAGGTTAGTTCCCTGTGCCTCTGAATGGCAGAGCCATTAGTTCCCTGTGCATCTGTCCAGCAGAGCCACTACGTCTGTCTCCCATCCACACGTCATGGTTTCCCTTGAAGAGAGCTAGTGAGGGGCCCTGCCTGATCTACATTGGAATCATGTTCCAAAGCATGGGGAGTGTCCAGGTCAGGAATCTATGCGTCCAGCACATCCTAGTCATCATTGTGGTTAGGTGTATATCCCTAGAGCATGTGGCTCTCAGGGGCCTCTGTTTAGGTGGAGCATATCCAGCAATACTGGGCTGGACATGGGCCTTGTATGTCAAGCAGAGATTACCTGTGAGTATGCGGTATGCAACGGAGTACAGCTGGAGTTTCTTAGGTTGGGCTGCATAGGTCATCTGTTTGAGGTCAGTAATCCTCTTGGTGTGGTACTGTTGTGGTCTTCCAAGCTGTTGCAGTTATCTTGTAAGGTATATCCCAAATGGGGTGTTGTATCCTTTAATGGGTCTAATAAGTCATGAGTAGAGAGTCACAATGGCCTCCTTTGATCTGGATGCGAACCCATTAGAGATTAGGGGGGGCCATGTAGAAGGATATTCTAACCATCTTTTCATTATGGGTATTGAAGGAGAGATTGCTATCTACTGGGGTTCCCTGATCCCTTAATACCTTTTCTGTATGTAGGGGACTAGCACCTATGTGGTAGTCCCCGGGTAATTAGTTATATCCAAAGGAGATGACTATGCACTTTAGGCATTCAGCTTGACCCATGATAGTGACACCAGGTATCCGTCTCAGTGCGACCCTTCCAGAGGGTGTCTGTAACAGCTGGGGAAACAATTATGTCCCCTAGTTTGCAGTTGTCTGCAAACCTTTTCAACCAAAGCCCTCCGGTGCTTGTCTGTACATCAGAGAATTATATACCTAACATGAGGGTTCCTGGGACTGAGCCCTGGGGGATGCCACTTGTAAATGGTATACAGTCGGACCTAGGGTATGCAACTCCCACTGTGTGGGTTCTTTCTGTGAGACACTTTGCAAACCATCACATGACGTAGGGGTTAATGTTCAGGCGGATGGGTATGTTGATAATACCAGAAGGAGGAATGGTGTTGAATGCCTATGAGAGATCTAGGTAGGCTGTGTGGACCTCCTTACCCTCATCTAATGCCTTGCTAACTGTCTCTAAGAAGTCCACCAGGTTTAGGAGGCATGGTCTGCCCTTAACAATGCCAAACTGGGAGGGGTCAAAGGTTTGGAGGTACCCAATGTCTCCGTGACTGAGATCCATGATGTGCTCCATAGCCTTGCAGACCAGGCTAGTCAGGCCTATAGGGCAATAGGTCCCGTGGTCCATTGTGGCGCCACCTTTGTGAAGTGGGATAACTGTTGCTGTGCGCCATTCACGGGGCACTAAGCCCGATGTGAGGCTATTATTGAACATGGTGCGTAGGTGGGGAGCCAGTACGTTCTGAAGTTCATGTAAAACACAGCCTGGGATGTTGTCCGGTCCCATGGATGCTGTGATATTGGCTTTAGAGTGTGCAGCTTTGAGAGGGAGGGGGGAAAGGTAGCACTGAACCTATCTGCCAGGATGCTGCCAATATCAGTTGGTTCTGTAATGTTTGTGCCTTTGTGCTGTAACTCAAAGCAGATCTGGCTGTTGACATCAAGATATGTGATACAGCTATAGAATGCTTTGTGGTTGTTGTTGGAATTAGTGGCGGTTTTGTTTTCATAGTTAGTTTCGGAGGATCTTATAAGGGATCTCACCTTCTTACTGAGGCTGACCAAGGAGCTCCTCCATGCATGGGATTCTACTCTCGTTTGCAACAGTGTCTTCCTCCTGTAGTACAGTTTGTTTATGGCAGGGGACCACCAGATTGGTTTCCTTAATTAGGAGTATAGCATCTTGGTTCTGTTTGGGATAGCACAATCCATGCACTCATGTAAGTGTTTATAGAGTGCATTTGTGTAGGATTCAGCAGTTGTAACAGTATTGTCCATCTGCATGGGTGTCATGACGTTTACCACGTCTGTCTTAAGAAGCATGAAGTTGGCTTTGTAGGCATATTATACTGTGGTTCACTTAATGGGTGGTGGGGGCGGGATGTGGATATCAACAGTGTTCAGCTCATGGTCGGATCGGACCAACGAGGAGTTGACTTCACGTGTGGAGCACCAGTCAATCATGTTGGTAATGCCTAGGTCTAGGATATTGTTGCCCCTGGTGGGTGTGTGGATATGTTGATTCAGTGCATTGGTGTTTATGAATTCCAGAAAGCATTGAGCTAATGAGTTGGTACACGAGTAGTTTTCCCATTTAATGGTGGGGTAGATTCAGTGAGACTATGTGATGAGTGTGGTGTGGTGCAAATGTTTGCCTTCTCCACATGACTGTCAGGGTCAGGTTTGGTTGGAGAGAGCTTTACCTCCAGTTTGGCTAGATGAGTGCATTCCTCACAGGTTGTAGTGTTGGGTGGTAGGCAGAGAGAATTGTCTGTGTACATGAGGCAATGTGTACATTGCCTCAAGATGTCCAGATTCATCAGATAGACAGGTGAGAACACTGGCAGTTGACTCTTGGACATGCCTAAATATAGAACTACTTTCCCCTAGATAAGTGAGGAAAATGAGTACAAGAGCTATTGTAATCTAAGCAAGTGAGAAAAGTATGTACAAAGCCTGTTTACCTCTAGGTAATGAGGAAGATTGAGTGCTATAGTAATTATTAGCTTACATAGTGCTTAGAAGTTCTGAACAAGTACTGAGCATGAATAAGGAATCCAGATAGGGTCTTGGATAACATAAACACACACCCCCAACAGGTACACAAGCATATATCCATGTACACCACAGGGCCCCTGTACCCACAACTATGCAGGCACAAGCTGCACTCAGGCTGCATGGGACCTGTCCACATCACAGGTTGTATCATACCCATATGGCAAAACAAGATGCTCTCTACGTACACATCATGCAAAACATAGCTCCATGTCAGGCTGTGTACACATTGAGTGGTGTACACCAACAGGTATCACAACCCACAAAGGGGGAGACACCACTGATAATGGGAAGTACTGCACTACTACCCTGCTGAGTCTGGTCTGGAAGGCCATGAACCTTGATCAAATAATTGATGTCAGCAGTACAGATGTAGATGACAGTAAGGTTGATGTCACACTGCATATCATAACCTTGCCAGGTCATAGGACATCATCACCCATACTGTGTACCACCTACACTCGGTATACTAGATGTACAGTCCTATATCACAGGAGTGTTTTGCAATGGGACTGCTTGCAGAACCAACACTACAGAAGGTGTCTGAATAATACATGCTAA
The DNA here is from genome assembly GCF_019279795.1 of Protopterus annectens. Taxonomy (NCBI): domain Eukaryota; kingdom Metazoa; phylum Chordata; order Ceratodontiformes; family Protopteridae; genus Protopterus; species Protopterus annectens. The sequence goes on along the minus strand of NC_056726.1, from coordinate 977,592,846 downwards.
TCACACCAGTGGCAGCTACAGTATGTCAGGGTTAATGGATTTTATTCCCCCTCATTGTAGTCCATACCTCACAGACAAACAGAAGGCATCTGCCTATTGAAGTATGTGAATGACTATGACCTAGGAGCAATAGCCAACTCAGGAGTGTTGTGGACAACATACAGAAGGGGCTTTGTGGGTGAGGTGTGTGTGACATATGGCCACAATCTGACAGTTACATATTGCATTGTCACCCCTATGTTAATAACCCTGTACCCATGAACTACCACCTAGGCTGCGATAACCACATCACCACAACAGTCAGGAAATCCTTCTATGTGGCACACCTCATCATGAAGGGCTTTTCATCCAGAAAAAAGGAGGTCATTGTCCCACTGTACTCATCCCTCATTAGACCCATTATAGAATACAACGCCCCATTTGGTATGTACCTCTCAAGACATCTGCAACAACTGGAAAGGCCTCAGAAATACCTCACTAAAAGAATCGCAGGCCTAAAGCAGATGCCCTACGCTGACCGCCTTAAAAAACTCCAGCTATACTCTGTCGCATATCTACTCAGAGGCGATCTCTGCTTAACATACAAGGCCATGTCAAACCCAGAGCTGTTGGACATGCTACACTTAAAGAAATCCCAATCCCTCAGAGCTACACGCTCCAGGGATCTAAACCTTGTCATCACAATAAACAAAACATGCTGGAGGGATAGGTTCCTGACCCAGAGACTCCCCAGACTCTGGAATAGATTGCCCATACATGTCAAGCAGAGTGCCTCTTTGGACCTCTTCAAGAGGAACCTTGACGATTGGATGGGAGAAAGGAAATTCACCCCAGGGATCACGCCCGCCTGCTAGACAGGGGTCCAGGAAAGTAAATAATGTGGGAAGAAATAGCCAGGGAATTGTTATGGCTAGGCTTGTATAGGCCCTAGGGCTGATAGCCTAGTACCAACCTATGCACCTATGAACCTATGAACATAATGGGCACTTGTGTGTAAGGGATGCAGCTGGGCAGTTGTCTTTCCTGTGATAGCTACATCACCACACCTGTCAGGTAGTCATATGTGGCAACCCTATTAATGACAGGGTGCCATCCATGAATTTAGAGATCATTGTCCAGCCATACACAACACTCAAGTGACCCATATCAGATCACATATTTCCTTTAAGGGGTATTGGCCATGTGCAGATGGCCTACACCAGCCTTCCCTTTCCCCATCTCCACTATGTAGCATGATGCATACCTTGAATAAATCCATGTCTAACCCAGTGATGTTGGACATGCTACACGTACACATCCTGATCTCGAACACATACTTCATGAACATCTACCTTCCACATGCAGGACAGATCTTTGTCCCATACACTTTACATAGTCCTGCCATACTATGCATTCCTGTCCGTCAAAGCTGCACATCGCTCCCCTCTCAGACATGGTGTGATGACCGCATGGTAAATGTATCATTAACCCTGTGGATCAGTAATGTGGCACTGCTCCACCTGGCCCCACAGACCCGCCTGTCGGCTACTGCCGGGTAACCTTTCTTCCTAGATTCATACATGACCCATGGCATATAGCCCACTAGTTGACTTTGACTGTACATGCTATAGTTGATATCCATCCCTGCAAATACCATCTGGCTAGCCAGTGTCCCATGTGTATCACATGTGCAACATAGGTGATACATGGCAGGATGTTGAATTGCTGTACAGTGCCATGTAGATGTATATGGCAGAACACAAACATGTAAAACCTTATGTGAGCAAGTCTGCAGGGTCACAGGTCATGTCTGTTAAATCAGTGTAAGTCCTTATATGTGACATATACACAGCATCAAGGTCGACTGCATTAATGTGGACACATCCAGCCATGTGCTGATACGTAGGAACACCAGTACAGGCAAACAGACATACCCACATCAAGACAGCATCCACATGGAGTATGGGAAATGTAATCAGGTGACACACACACACACATATATGGTGATAATATCCACTCACCATTGAGCGTCACATGTGTGTGACACAAACACGTCAGTGTCATGTAGGTTTGCAAATACAACTATTTAAACGTAATAAATGCGATACACATGTATGTTCAGCTGTAGCTCTGTATGTCTCTGTGAGTTACTCTGACCTGCCTCCATCATGTCTTCCAGGTATGCCACGTGCAAGGCTACCCCCTTTTACCAACTTGGAGGATGAGGCCCTCATCCCATACCTACTTGACAATCATGATATCCTGTTCAGCCATGTGCCACAGGATGCACAGCAGCAGGATGCCCTGTGGATAGAACTTTGCAGGAGGGTTAATGATGTGGGTGGCCACAATCGCACATACCAGCAGGTGCACAGACACTGTACAGACCTCATTAGACAGGCGAAACAGCATGCAAATGCAATCATCAGGGAACAAGGTGCAACAGGTGGTGGACCACCAACCCAGCCCCCACTCACATGTACCGAGGAGCTACTGGCCAACCTGGGGACACCTGCAGAACCACATCCACAAGCCTTAGCCGATATTGTGGAGGTGGGTGTCTCTCAACCACTGAGCCTGGAGTTGCCTGATAAGTCAGTACTGCACCTATAACAACTATATTCCATATAGTCGCATGTGTCACTGTGCAATATGTAATGTAACATCATATGCAAGGCACATTTACACACATGCTGCATACTATAGTGTGCTACTCTGTGTATGTGCACATGTGCATACACCATAGTATAGTCTAATGTACTGGTGTATGTGTTATGCACATTGCACCCTGTAGCCATTATAGAGGCGTGGATAATGCTCATACTGCTGTGTTACTCCTATTTAGGTACCTCTGGCATTCCGCTGCGACAGCAGCCTGTTGCAGGTGAGACTGTTATTATTTATCAGGAATCATAATGCACAGATCTATCTGCCATGTGGCCATTTACAACATGTACACGTAATGTATGGTCCTGTCACAATATACAGATCGGACCTGCAATGCATCACAATGCCTACCATGTGCAACATTTGCAAACTATGTGAATCATCTCACCGACATGAATCCTCACAAACTGTCATTGCCAGATGTGTGGACAGCTGTGCATACAATGGTGGAGGTGCTATTCACTGTAGGGACATGTACTACAGATCAGAACTACACATGTGGGGAATACAAACAGTACTACACAGTGGGCTGGAGTATGGCCAGCCCACAGGATTCACTGGTGGGGATCATAGCCCTGCTATGAATGTCACACAATGTGATGTGCTATCTTGACATGTCCATGACATCTAGTGGCCTGGCTGCAACACTGCCTACCTAACCTGAAAACATATGCCACATACCACCCTTTGTCTGCATAACCCTGTCGTCAGTGGAGCATATGACATCTATGGGTGTATGCCATGTGGGACAACACAGACATGTGAAATAGGTGCCCGTCACAATAATTTGGCCAACACGTGTACACACATGGCTATGGAGGATGGTCAGAGACATGGAACAACACACACAGTAGACGTGATGTGCTTGCATACACCCTGTCATACAATGGCTACACATGGTCCAACTATGCCCTTTGTGTAATTGTTATATTGTAGATGTGGAACACTAGACATCCTACAGGCCTGTGCACATCTTGTATAGGTGTAACATCAGTCCACCACATAAGATGTGTTGAACATCTTGAGGGTGTCACGACATGACAGCAGTCACCTGTACAGTATCCACATCAGCTCACAGATACAGTACATTCCCCTTGCTGGTGTCGGACATCAATGTCATACTTGCTCCTCAACACCTCCAAAGAAGGACATTCACAGAACTGTAGCATCTACACCCTTTAAAATACAACACAGTACAGTATCAGCAATCCATCTGCATACTGTGGGAGTAGAACTCACAGCCTTTAGCATCAAAAGTAAGGCTGCTACCTGTTGTGCTACTAACAATGTGAACAAGCTTGGAATAAGCAGCACTAAACTTCTCTTCCCCTGAAGCTCTCAGCTCCTTGTAAAATGTTTTATGTATTTCACATTTGTTTACTAGGAAAGTCCGATTTGGAACAAAGAATTTTCAGAGGCCCAGGGAGAAATGCTCCAGATGCATGCCTTTGTAACATAGGAGGAAACCCACACAAACACAGGGATAACATACAAGCTCCACACAGAAGGCACCCCAGCCAAGAATCAAACCAGAGGTAACAACACTACCACTTCACCATCCACTTGACACAACTAAATCTTTCAATTTCACAGCAGAAGAAATGTGGAAAGAGCCAACATTTAATGGGGGAGAGGCATAGGCCTAAAACCAGGGACACATTTTAAATATTCGTTGTATAATCTTAAAAAGTTGCTGAAATAGTGTTTTGTGTTACCATGTGTTTCCAAAAAAGATAGGAAGACTGAAACTTAAAGGGCTATCATTATTTAATGAATTCTGTTCTCACTGATTTGCTACAAAACCACAAATTTTAAGGGGAAAAAACAAAAGTATGAGTCAAATATTCTGTGAAATCTAGATAGTTGAGAGCTAAGGACTCAACTCCCTGAATCACAAAAGTGGTGGTGTAGGTAGAGAATGCAGGCACCTGTACCTAAGGTTTGAACCTGGGTAAACACATGCACACACTGCTAATAACGGAGCTTCCAATAGCTAATAATGGAGCTTTTGGATTTTTCTCTGTTGGTCAGTAACTTAATGCAGCATCATATTTAGTGTTTTGTTAACAATTCAGCCATCTGATCTGTTTGAAAATGGTAGTCAGGCGTAAACCCCTTGCCAAAAATTCAGTTTGTTCCTTTTTTCTTTTGTCTTCCCTGTTTCAAGATATTCAAACAGTAAATGACTGTATGCAAGTTTCAGCATTAGGGTCCTATATGATTTGGTATCAAAAAGCTGTTCAATAATGTTTCTCTTCTTTTATTTACTTTAAAAAGTAAGTTGTTGAGTACAACAAAATATGGTATAATGGGAGATTTGTTTGGCTGCACAATCATATGTTTATAGGTTCATAGGTTCATAGGTTGGTACTAGGCTATCGGCCCTAGGGCCTATACAAGCCCAGCCATAACAATTCCCTGGATATTTCTTCCCACAATATTTACTTCCCTGGACCCCTGTCTAGCAGGGTGACTAATGTGATCCCTGGGGTGAATTTCCTATCTCCCATCCAATCATCGTTTCCTTTTGAAGAGGGCCAAGGAGGCACTCTGCTTGACATGCATATTTGTGTGTGGTGCTTATGTCACTTAGCTTCCATGAAAACAGAGTACACAACTAAAGAATAGGTTCCAGCAGCTAACTAAATAACAACAGAGCTTCCAACAAGCAGCTAAATAATGACACACATACAGCTAAATAATGAAATGGAGCACAAAACTAAATCATAGCTTCCAGCAGTTAACTAAATAATAATGGACCTTCCTCAATAATGAAACGGAACTTCCAACAGCAGCTAAATAATGACACACATAGCTAAATAATGAAATGGAGCATGCAATTAAATCATAACTTCCAGCAGCTAACTAAATAATAATGGAGCTTCCCAAATAATGAAACAGAGCTTCCAACAGCAGTTAAATAATGAAACTTAGCATGACGCTGGCTGCAGCAATGATGTTATTAGATTTCTGCACACTTTTGTGTTTAAATTACTTCAGCATGCAGTGCATGCATGAGTCCTCCATTGGGTCCTAAAACTCCATGTTGTTAAGATCTTGCAGCTGTAAAAGTGGTGGTGGTGGGGGGGGCGCTCCACCCTCCTTGCTCTATGGTTCTGGCGCCCATGAGTGTGGCGCCCATGAGTGTGGCACTGAATCGAGAGAGTTGGCAACAGTTAACACAATACCCCGACCACATGTAGAAAAAAATGGGAAAAAGGGGGGCTGATGATGATGATGATAATGATGATGTGGATGCCTTGTAGTCTTCAATGAGCAATTACTGGATACAGAGAATTGCTAAACACTCTTGGTGAAGTAGAAAGTCCAGAGGGTATCAAAGAGAACTGATAATGTAAGCCAGATGCAGAAACTCGTAAACAACATCTGAACTGCTTGGCAATGGGAACATGATGGTAAGTATCCTTTAAGTCTAGCTTTCCCATGAAAGCCAGAGAAGGGAAAAGAGGTAACAGAGGATGAAGGGAAAGCATTCTGAGCTTTAGAAAGGAAAGGTCCAGCACAGGCTTCCAGAATTCTTCCTTCTTTGGTACCAGAAAACATTCCTTGAGTAATATAATTTTGCCAGGGAGGCACTGGTACTAATACTCCCTAAACAAGTGTTAAGCTCAGAGTGGGAGACAGAATGAAACTTGGTTCACAGGGTAAGGGGAAATTCCTTGGGATAGAGGGAGGGATTCCCATTGCCAAGTGTATTCCTACTGATTTTCTTGTAAAACCAATTTGTTTTCCACTATCTACGACCACAAGGGAAGATGAAGCCTCAGAAAGTTGGAGAGGTTCCTGGGGGATGCATGAACAGGTGAATGGCCTTATTTACTGTCCTTCATTTTTAGAGAATTTTCCTTTCTTTTTGGAGCCTCCTTGCCACAGAATTTTAATCTTCTGCTTGATGACTCTTGCTGCTTAAATTGCTTATTGAAAAAAGGAACTGAGGACTTTTCATTTGCTTTAAAAAAGGAGGGTTGAAAAAATTGAGTCACTCCCTAAATCAACTTTCTTTTTTCATCACTCTTGTTGAGCACCTCAAGCTGCAGAAGGGCCAAACCAACCTTGTCTAGGGGAGAATTTAACATTTCAGTTTTTACATTTTAATGAAGATTTTGAAAACAAAGTCACAGCAATCTTATCATTTCAGAAGCAGCAGCTCTGGAGTACGAATCTGCAGCAAAATAAGCATGCTTTAAATCAAACTTTGTCACATAAAAAGCAAATTCCTGCAATTATTTCCTGTCCAGAAACATGAGAAAGCAAGATTTTCTCACTAAGTTCACTTTTATGGGAATCTTTTTTGGAAAAGACTGACGCTTAGTTCGAATATTCATCCCAGATTAAGGACCTTCACATGCCCCTTCCTCCAAGACCAACAAGAACGATTCTCCCTTGCCCACCAAGGCCATCCTTACAGCTGCAGAGGACATAGGTTCATAGGTTCATAGGTAGGTACTAGGCTATCTGCCCAAGGGCATTTATAAGCCTATCCAGAGTGTGTCAGCTTTCGCTGCCCCACTGATTAAGTAACATAGCTCACAAAGCCAGTGTGCTGAACAGTCACAGCCCTTAAGGCTAAACAACACACCTGATACCTTGTAATAGGTGACTCTATCATCAGGCACACTGACGTCCCGCTCACCAGTCTGAACAAGGAGAAGGTCACGGTGAGCTGCCTGTCGGGTGCTAGGATCCGCCACATAACACAAGCACTCAGGTCACTCCAAGGCAAGTACAAATATGACTTAGTCATTGTCCATGCTGGTGTGAATGACCTGAGACGTACCTCCCTGGACTACATGAAAAGAGACATACAGGAGCTCTCTGAGCATGTAGCTCAGGCCGGTATGACCCTGACCTTGAGTAGCATCTTACCCTCACCAAGAATGATGCCACAATATGAAGACAAGATGATCAATTTCAACAATTGGCTTAAGTATTGGTGTCATTCAAAGGGGATTCAATGCCTGTCAGCCTGGGATGACATGCTCGACAAGCCACGATGCTTCGCTAGGGACGACTTGCACCTGTCACCCCTGGGCTTTTGGATATTGGCAAAGGCTCTTGCTACCCCCATAGTGCCTTTTTTAGGCAAGGCTCAAAAGACAAACCCACCTCCATAGGTATCACAAGGGATAAGAAACTAAGAGTAATGCTACTCAATGCCAGAAGTCTAAACCTCAAGATGCACTTTTCGAAACTCTCCTTAGCATGGAGAACATCGATATCTGTGCAGTAACAGAAACCTGGTTCAAGGCTCCTGAGAGCACCCCAGCACTACCAGGTTATACCTCATACCATGCTTTTCAGCCCCAAAACTTGGACTGAACCACAAACGGAGGGAGTATCAATATTCGTCAAAGATACCCACACCTCCAGGTTGGTGGCACAGCACGAAGCATCAGAGACTATCCATGTGCAACTAACAGTGGGTAAAACTGCCTTCCAGTTTATAGCCTGCTACAGACCACCCTCCCAAACCCAGGAACCCCACTCAGCCTTCCTGAGAACACTGGAAAATATGAAGGTCTCTCCAAACACCATTATATTGGGCGACTTCAACTACCCAGACATAGACTGTGAGCATTACTTTAGCTCCAACAACCTAGCCCAAAGGTTCCTAGAATTTATAAACTCAAATGCTATGGAACAACTTGTTACCACTCCCACAAGAGGGGAAAACATACTGGACCTGATCATCACCAACATGGGGACTCTATGCTCCAGACCAGAAGTGTATCCCTCACTGGTAAGATCAGACCATAAACTAATCTCACTGGATATTCACATCCCGACTCAACCCCCTGCCCTGAAAACCACAGTGAAAAACTTCTCTAAAGCAAATTTCACACTCCTCAAAATTGAGGTGGAATGCTTCAAAGCCCCCGGGCCTGTGGAAAATACGCCCCAGACCGCAGAATCCTTTATAAATGCATTCTATGAACACCTTCAGGAATGCATGGATGATGCAATCCCAAATAAAACCAAGACCCAATCCTCCAAAGGCAGACGTTCTGTCTGGTGGACCCCAGCCATAATCAAACTATGCAATAGAAGGAGGAAGCTACTACATGATAGAGCAAAATCCCAAAAAGAGAAGGCATCTCTGGTCAATATTAGCAAAAAACTACGGGCACTCATAAAATCGTCTAAGGCCAGCTTCGAGAGAAAAATTGCACAGGACACTAAGGATAATCACAAGGCTTTCTTTAGTTATGTTACGAACCTGGGTGGGAATTCCCAGATATGCTCAGAATTAGTCCAAAATGACAAAATATACACCGAACCCACAGACATTGCCAACATCCTAGCTGACAGGTTCAGCGCAAACTTCTCCCCCCTCCCTCCCCACCAAAAGGGCAAATATCTATCCCAGCAGAGTGCTGCCCCCCTGACATCTCAGATGCTCAGGTAAGAGCTGTCCTCTCCAAAGCAAAAAACACAGCATCAATGGGACCAGACGGTGTCCCGGGCTGCATCCTACATGAACTCCAAGAAGAGCTAAACCCAAACATAAAACTACTGTTCAATCTTGACCTTACTACAGGATATGTACCCAAAGAGTGGTGTACAGCAACAGTGGTCCCTCTCCATAAAGGTGGTGCCTCAACGGATCCTGGAAACTATCGCCCCATAAGCCTGACTAGCTTGGTCTGCAAAGCTATGGAAAGGATCATCATGGACCTCATAAATAAAGATATTGGGGACCTACAGACACTGGATCCTACCCAGTTCGGCTTTGTTAAGGGCAGATCCGGCCTCTTAAACCTGGTTGATTTCTTTGAAACAGTCACCAAGGCCATTGACGAGGGGAAGGTGGTCCACACAGCCTACCAGGACCTCGCAAAAGCCTTTGATACAATACCCACTCGGGCATTATAGATAAGCTCACCAGCTTAAATATAAACCCCTATGTCACTAGATGGGTTGCAAACTGGCTCAAGGACAGAACCCACATGGTTAGAATTGCTGGAGCCATGTCAGACTCCAAACCAGTTACAAGTGGCGTCCCACAAGGCTCAGTCCTGGGACCTCTCTTGTTCGGTATATATTTCTCGGAGGTACAGGCCAACACGGATGGACTGTGGCTGACCAAGTTTACAGATGACTGCAAACTGGGCGCCATAATCGACTCTCCAGGCGACACAAGTATCCTCCAAAAGGGCCTCATAGAAACAGACAACTGGTGCCAGAGCCATGGCCTCAAGCTAAACGCCAAAAAGTGTATAGTCATCCCCTTTGGCCAAAACAAAGTGCCCACAAATTACCACATAGGTGGCAATCCATTAAGTACAGAAGAAGTAATTAGGGACCTGGGGACCCAAGTTGATAGCAATCTCTCATTTGACAACCACGTGGCCAAAGTGGTTAGAAAAACATTTTATATAGCCCACCTAATCATGAAGGGATTCACATCTAGATCAGGGGAGGTCATCGTGGCTCTTTTCTCATCCCTCATCAGGCCCATAATTGAGTACAATGCCCCTTTTGGGATGTACCTTACCAGACACCTGCAGCAACTGGAAAGACCCCAAAAGTACCTCACCAAGATGATCAAAGGGCTCAAACAGATGCCATATGCTGCCCGGTTAAAGAAACTCCAGCTCTACTCAGTGGCATACCACCTGCTCAGAGGTGATCTGTGCCTGACATATAAAGCCATGTCTAACCCGGAATTAATGGACATGCTGCACCTCAGAAAATCCAAATCCCATTGAGCTACTGGCTCGAGACTTGAACCTCAGCACTGAAATAAATAGGATATGCTGGAGGGACAGATTCATAACCCAGAGGCTCCCTTCACTCTGGAATAAAATCCCAGTCCAGGTTAGGCAAAGTCCCTCATTGACTCTCTTCAAGAGGAATCTTGATGAGTGGATGGGAGATCGTAGGTTTACCCCGGGTATCACTTCTGTGTCACTGTTAGACAGAGGCACAGTATACTAACCTCGAAAAAGGGCATAGCAAAATTAATTTAAAATGGGTGGCGAAAGCCAAACACACTCTGGCTAGGCTTATAAATGCCCTAGGGCAGATAGCCTAGTATGAACCTATGAACCTATGAACTGAGCCTCTGTCAAGAAGAGCCAATGAAGTGATCCCAAGGGTGCATTTTCTGTTACCCATCCACTCGTCAAGGTTTCTCTTGAAGAGCTTTAGTGAGGGGGCAATGCCTAATGTAGTTAGGAATTTTGTTCCAAAGCATAGAGAGTCTCTGTGACAGGAATCTATCCCTCCAGCATGTTCTATTTATTGTTGTGGCAAGGTTTAGCTCACTAGAGCGAGTGGCTCGCAGTCACTTGGATTTCTTCAGGTGGAGCATGTCCATCAATTCTGAGTTTGACATGGCTTTGTAAATCAGGCAAAGATCACCTCTGAGTAAGCAATATGCCACTGAGTACAGCTGGATTCCAGTTGGGCTGCATAGGACATATGTTTGAGGTCAGTAATCCTCTTGGTGAGGTACTTTTGTGGTCTTTCCAGCTGTTGGAAGTGTCTTGTGAGGTACATCCCAAATGGGGCATTGTTCTCTATGATGGGTCTGATGAGTGATGAGTAGAGGGGCACTATAACCTCTTTATTTCTAGATGCAAACCCTTTAGTAATTAGATGGGCTACATAGAAGGATTTCCTAAGTACTTTGGCAATATGATTGTCAAAGGGGAGATTACTATCTACCTGGGTCCCCAGATCTGTTATTACCACTTTAGTATTAAGGGGGCTCCCACCTATGTGGTAATTCATGGGTGTTTTGTTTTTCCCAAATGGGATGACTATGCATTTTTTGGCATTTAGCTTGAGACCATGACTTTGACACCAGGTGTCTGTCTCAGTAAGGCCCTTTTGGAGAATGCCCATGTCAGCCAGAGAGTCAATTATGGCTCCCAGTTTGCAGTCATCGGCGAACTTGGTTAGCCATAGTCCTCCTGTGTTTGCCTGTACTTCTGAGAAGTATATGCTGAACAGTAGGGGTCCCAGGACTGAGCCTTGTGGGACACCGCTTGTGACTGGTTTAGAGTCAGACCTGGAGCCCACTATTCTTACCGTGTGAGTTCTGTCTGTAAGCCAGTCAGCAACCCATCTTGTGATGTAGGGGTTTATGTTCAGGCTGGTAGTTTTTCTATAATTCCCGAGTGGGGAATGGTGTCAAAAGCCTTGGCGAGGTCAAGGTAGGCTGTGTGAACCACCTTTCCCTCATCTATGGCCTTGGTGACCATCTTGAAGAAGTCAACCAGAGTTAGTAGGCATGATCTGCCCTTAACAAAGCCGAACTGGGTCGGGTCAAGTGTTTGGAGGTTCCCAATGTCTTTGTTAATGAGTTCCATGATGATATACTCCATAGCCTTGCAGACCAGGCTAGTCAGGCTTATGGGACGATAGTTACCAGGGTCAGTTGTGGCCCCTCCTTTGTAGAGTAGAATAACCGTTGCTGTGTGCCATTCTATGGGAACATAGCCTGTGGAGAGGCTGAGGTTGAACAGTGTGTTTAGGTGGGGGGGGCTACTTTGTTCTGTAGTTTGTGCAAGATGCAGCCTAGGACACCATCTGGCCCCATTGACGCTGTGCTTTTGGCTTTTGAAAGGGCTATTTTCACCTGTGCGCCTGTAATTTCTGGGACACTACAAATTTCCGGTATTGTAGTGGGCCCTTTTGGGGGTGAGGGGGGGTGAAGTTTGCACTGAATCTATCTGCCAGGATGTTGGCAATATCAGTAGGGTCAGTATATTTTGTGCTATTTTGCACTAGCTAAGAGCATATCTGCAAGTTGCCACATAGATTCTTGACATAGCTAAAGAAGGCTTTGTGGTTATCTTTTGAATCCTTGGCTATTTTTCTTTCAAAGATAGCCTTGGATGGTTTTATGAGAGACCTTAGTTTCTTACTGATACTGATCAGGGATGTCTTTCCTTCTTGGGATTTGCTTTTTTTTCTCAATTAGGTTCCTCCTTCTATTGTATAGCCTGTTTATGGCAGGGGTCCACCAGACTGGTTTCCTTCTCTTAGGGGAGTGAGTCTTGGTTTTGCTAGGGATGGCACAATCCATGCAGCCTTGTAGGTGCTCATAGAGTGCATTTGTAAAGGTTCCTGTATCTTGGACACTGTTAACCGTTAGCGTGGGGGCTGTGAAACTTACCACCTCTGTCTTAAGTAAGGTGAAGTTTGCTATAGAAAAGTTTTTCACTGTGGTTTCCTTAGTTGGGGGTGGTAGTGTGGTGTGGACATCCAGAGTGATTAGTTTATGGTCTGATCTAACCAGTGACGGGTTAACCTCTGGTGTGGAACACCTGTCGACCATGTTGGTGATGACCAGGTCCAATATGTTTTCACCTCTGGTAGGGGAGTTTACCAGCTGATCCAGGCCATTTGAGTTGATAAATCCAGGAAGCACTGAACCTGGGAGTTTATACTTGAGTAGTTTTCCCAGTTAATGGCAGGGTAATAAAAATCGCTCAATATTAGGGTGTTCGGTAGGACCTTCATGTTTTCCAGTGTCTCCAGAAAGGTGGATTGCAGATTTGCCCGATGTTATTTGTACATGGATGATCTCAGAGGTATCATGCTGTGCCACTAACCTGGAGGTGTAGGTATCCTTGATGAATATGGATACACCTCCTCCTTTTGTGTTTTGGTCTATGTTCTGTGGCCGAAATGTGTGGTATGAGTTGTAGCCCAGTAGTGCTGGGGTGCTCTGTGGAGCCTTGAACCAGGTTTCAGTTACAACACAGATGTCGACGTTCTCCATACTGGGGAGTGCTTCGAGAACATGCATTTTGAGATTTAAACTCCTGGCATTGAGTAGCATAACCCTCATTTTTTTATTTGTGCTGTTTACTGAGGTGGGTTTGACTTTTGAGCCTTGCCTAAAAAAGGCACTATGGGGGCAGCAAGAGCCTTGGCCACTATTCAAAAGCCTAGGGGTGACAGGTGCAAGCCGTCTCTTGCGAAGCAATGAGGTTTGTCGAGCATGTCATCCCAGGCTGACAGACACTGGATCCCCTTTGAATGACACCAAAAGCTTAGGCAATTGTTGAAATTGATCATTTTTTTCTTTATACTGTGGTATCATTCTTGGTGAAAGCAGGATGCTACTCAGGGTCAGGGTCATACCCGACTGGGCTACATGATCAGAGAGCTCTTCCATGTCTCTTTTCATGTAGCCCAGGGAGGTACGTCTCAGGTCATTCACACTAACATGAACAATGACAGATTCATATTTGTACTTGTTCTGGACTAACCTGAGTGCTTGTGTTATGTGGTGGATTCTGGCTCCCAAAAGGCAGCTAACAGTAACCTTCCCCTTATCCAGCCTATTGAGTGGGACATCAGTGTGCCTGACTATAGAGTCACCTATTACTAGTGTGTTAGTTATGTTATTTCGCCTTAAGGGCTGTGATTGTTCAGCACACTGATTTTGTGTTTTATGTGTTGTCTGGTTTGTGATGGGAGGTGCAGGTTTTTTTGGGTGTCTGCTTTGGAGGTCTCTGATGCTTTTGCAGGTTTTTATTTAGAGCCTCCGAGTATGATTTTGTGTATTTATGTGTATTTTTTGCCAGTGCTGGTTTAGTATGTCTATGTGAGGCTGGAGGTGTGGTGCAAGTGTTAACCTTCTCCTCATGACTACCTGTTCCAGTCTTGGGTGGAGAGAGCTTAGCCTCCAATTTAGCTATATAATTGCATCTCTCACATATGTTAATGTTTTGTGGTAGGAGGAGAGGGTTGTCTGTGTACATGAGGCAGTTGTAACATTGCCTCAGGATACCCAGGTTCACCAGCTGGACTGGCGAGTGTACCTGAAATTGCCCTTTGGTCATGCCTGAATAGTAGGGTGAGCTGCTTAGTTGTTGGTTGGTGAGGGGTGAATAATGAGCCTTGCCCTGCTGGGCAATCGAGTGTAAGGGTATATTAGTGCTTGCTATTAGGTCTGAGCAAGTGCTGGACTGTAGAATTCTTTTTAAGTGCTTAGGTTGAGAGTTAGACTACTTTCAAGGGAAAAACTGAAAAAGAGACTTGGTGGAGCCAGGAATAATTTAGCCCTAGCTAACCGGCACTGCCAGGATGTGCAAAGCCATGCAAACATGGTTTTACAGCAGGGAAATGAAAGAGATAGAAATTAGCCCAAAATGGCCTATAAACTACTAACTTCTGGGCTGGAACCACTCCTCCAGGGACAGATGGCTGCTCAAAGCTCCCTTTCTCGCTGTTGAACAGAGAAATGTCCTTCTATCCAAGTACGGTATGGGCAACTTAGAAACTTGTAACACAGCCCTGAATTCCGCACTAGCCTGAAAACTGGACTATACTAGCTTAGAAAGGTGGGTATAACAACCCTGTGTTTCTTATGCTTAGTCAAACACTCTGCTTGTGCTATGCTGATGAGGTCATAACAAGGCCGAAATATGCATATTCATAGCTAGTGGGGTTTGCCTTTATTGGTCTGAAATTGTCCATTAAAATGACTTCAAACGGAAAAGTCATGGGCAATCAGAATTGCCACATAGCTGAAACAGCTGATGTTCATAAGGGACATTTGCATATATCCCATGTGCCTCTGTCGCAGGAGGTTTGGGAGGTCACTCATTGGAAGTTCTAGCTTGGCTGGAGTTTTCATTTAGTTTTTACTGATTGGTTTTTCAGTGTGACCTTCTCACTCTTTGTTTTAATTTGTTAGTTGGGATATTTTGCAGTCACCCTAATAATAATGGAAATCAGCTGGGTATAACAACCCTGTGTTTCTTATGCTTAGTCAAACACTCTGTTTGTGCTATGCTGATGAGGTCATAACAAGGCTGAAATATATATATATTCATAGCTAGTGGGGGTTGGCTTTATTGGCCTGAAATTGTCCATTAAAATGACTTCAAATGTAAAAGTCATGGGCAATCAGAATCACCATATAGCTGAAATACCTGATGTTCATAAGGGTCATTTGCATATAGCCCATATGCCTCTGTCACAGGAGGTTTGTGAGGTCACTCATTGGAAGTTCTAGCTTGGCTGGTGTTTTCATTTAGTTTTTACTGATTGGCCTTCTCACTCTTTGTTTTAATTTGTTAGTTGGGATATTCTGCAGTCACCATAATGACAATGGAAATCAGCTGGGTATAACAACCCTTTGTTTCTTATGCTTAGTAAAACACTCTGCTTGTGCTATGCTGATGAGGTCATAGCAAGACCAAAATATGCATATCCATAGCTGTTGGGGTTTGGCTTTATTGGCCTGAAATTGTCTATTAAAATGACTTCAAACGTAAAAGTCATGGGAAATCAGAATCGCCATATAGCTGAAACACCTGATGTTCATAAATGGCATTTGCATTTATCCCATGTGCCTTTGTCACAGGAGGTTTGGGAGGTCACTCATTGGAAGTTCTAGCTTGGCTTGAGTTTTCATTTAGTTTTTACTGATTAGCTTAGAAAGGTGGGAAACATGGTTTCCCACTTTTCTAAGCTACTAAACATGGGTATCACATGGCCATTGGTGTCTATAGGCCAGGGAGAACTAGTGAAAAAAATAAGAGGTCTGGGGAACCAAGGGTTGACCACAGCAGAGTCACCCGCCAGTTGCAATGGTACAACAGGAGATATCCTGACACCCAAAGACTTCTTTACTTTCTTCTTCTTGCGAATAAGGGAAAGTAGAACCATGGAGATCAGTGGCTGTTCCATAGGTTAGGCAAAGTTCCTTAGGTTAGCTGAGAATGAGACCTCAAAGGCATTTGAGGAGCCTGGATAAGTCAATAAAAGGGAAAGTACAGAACAAGTGGTACTGAGGTATGTAATTCTTTAATAGTCACCCATGCAGTATCCTGTCCCAAATACAGTAACTCAGAAAAGCTGTGAGGATTTTTTTACACAAAAGTGCCCATAGGTATTTATACACAAACTCCCTTAGAAATTTAATGACAGTCCCACAAAACACTCAATTTCCTAGCAAAAACAATACTTTTTAACAGGAAAGTACCAGTTTTTCTCAGAAAAAAATAATATAATGGAAGGTTTTCCCAATGGGGAACATACCTGCCTAGCTTTGAAGGATCACTAGCTGACTGATAGGGCCAGCTGAAGGAGTGCTCTTTGGTGTGAAAAAGGCTATGACTAATTAGGAGCTCCCTTGCACTCCTGACAGAGTGTGGAAGGTACCCCCAAGCTTTGAAAACGGGCTGGTCATGTGGCAGTAGTCAGGGCCCAGAAAACTTAGGCTACTGCAAAAGTCATCTAAATGCTGAACATGTTTCTGTTGCTTCCACAAGAGTCACAAAAGAGACCAGCATTTAATTCCAAATGTTAGACTACTTAAATTACAAAATCTGTACATATATTTACAGGAATTGCTGATTATAGGCTTTAAGAGCCACAAAATAACTTTCCAGATGGTGTAATGTCAGAACAGCAAAACACTGATTAACTTTTAATAATGATTTAAAAACAGTTGAAGCAGCTGCTGACCATTAAAAATGAACTTAAAACAGAAAACAGAAATAAAAACAGCTAAAACTGATATAGACCATAATAGAAACTAGTTACAGAAGAATGTCTAGCTCCCCACAAAACTGCCACAGTTTAAGTGCCCACTAGTGTCGCTCTTTGCTTCTGTCCATTAGATAAGAAAAACTATACATCTGTTGGATTCAAACCAGGTCGAAATTTCTGATCACCCTTTCTAATGAGTTATGACAGATTCATACCATAAATAGACCCTTTTTGTTAGCAGCCTAAAAAAGGAATAAAAAAGATATGGTTTCTACTCCTTTCTACAAAACAAGGTATTTTTATTGAATAATCACACTTGTATAAGCTGTTTAAAGTTGTTGTTTCTTTCGGCTTTTCCCAGTTAGGGGTCGCCACAGCGGAACTTCGGTCTGCTAATGATTGGCAGTAGATTTTTACGTACCAAGTTGCCAGCTCTGATACTCAACCTTCAATGAAGGTACGCCCATTCACGCATGTCTCCACGCAGAAGACGCTCTAGCTGAGAATCGAACCGGACAGCGTCTTACTGTGAGGCGACAATGCTACCACAGCACTAAGCTGTTTAAAGTACACTGCTGTATTTGTATCTTTAAGTTTGTACATCTACCATACACAGATAGACTAAAAGCCTTGTCCGTCTACTCAGTTTCATACAGACTCCTCAGAGGTGACCCCTGTCTGGCATAGAAAGCAATCTCAGACCCCACTTTGATGGGACTGTGGCATATCTGCAAGTCAAGCTCCACTTGCGTAATCTGCACGCGCAACCTCAACCTGGTCTGTGACATCAGTAGGACTTTTGGTGGGATTCGTGTCTCAGAGACTCCCCCATTTGTGGAATAGACTCCCTCTCCACATCAAGCAGAGTACCTCATTATCCCCTTTCAAGCGCAACCTGGATAATTGGATGGAAAACAGAAAATACATCCCTTGGATTCCACCTGTGTCCCAACTGGACAGTGGCATTGGGTGCTAACTTGTCTAAACATGGGCTAAACTCTTGACTAGGCTTATAGAGCCTCAGGGCCAATAGCCTAGTAACTTCCTGTGATCCTATGATCCTATGGTAACGTTTCACTCTGGACACTCCATTACTAGCCTTTTACATTAGGACTGGGATTACTCTTCTAGTGGCAGTAGGTGATTACCTGGTCTATCTGAGTTGGGAAGCACACAACAGGGCTCTAAGTGTAGTCGTTGTATTGGCTAGAGGGCTCAGTCAGATTTCTGTATTTCCAGAGCTGGTATAAATTCAGCACATTTTCACAATCCTGCTTGGCTGTGCCAGTGCCCTGTACAGACGCAAACATCTGTAAACATTGCATATTTCCATTACACAGTGAGATTTTACTGTGTTAATTATCTTATTAAAGCTCCCAAGATGATTGCTGCATAGACAGCATCTGATGTTGGCTCTGGACAGCATCACTGGTTAAGTTAGTTACAGATTACACCACCTAAGCATCCTTCTCTTATCCAGTTAAAAACACCCTCCACTCATATTCCAGTTATGTACACAACAGGGCCTGTAACCATGGATGTGCACTTTCCTGCTATCTCTGTGTCCAACTTGGTGGACATGGGTATCTTGAGGCAATGTAACAGTTGCCTTATGTACATTGGTAATCACTCAATTCTCGAACAGAAAACTACAGTATGTGAGAGATGTATTTACACATTGACAGTGGAGGCTAGACTCTCACATACAGACACAAAAAGCAATAAACAGGTAGTCAGTGACTCACACACATCACTCACTGCACCCAGAAATGACCACACACATAGATCCACATATGCAGAGGTGTTCATATATAACTTACCCAAACTTCAAAGGCCTCCCAAGCACAGTCCTCAGAAACTCTGCATGTACACAAACAAGACAATTCCCATCACAATACATAAAGCCACATCTTAACTAACAAGCTCATAAGGCAAAACACTCCATGGCCCAATATTCTGGTCAAAGGAGACTCCATTGTGAGATATGCTGATGTCTCTCATACCAGGCTGGATAAGGGGGAGGGTACAGTTAGTTGTTTGTCAGGAGCCAGGATCTGCCAGAACACACAAGCAGTTAGATCACTTACCTCTAAGCACTAGTATGACTCAGTCATAGTCCATGCGGGTGTGAATGACCTGAGACGTACTTCCTTGGAATATATGAGGAGAGACGTGATTGAGCTCTCAGAATATATGTCACAGGACAGTATGAACCTAGCACTGAGCAGCATTCTACCATCTCCAAAGATGATGCTGCAATTCCAGCAGAAAATGATCGATTTTAACAATTGGCTTAGCTACTGGTGTCATTATAAAGGGGTCCGATACTTGGCAGCCTGGGAGGACATGGTTGATGGGCCACGCTGCTTTGCCAGAGATAGTCTTCACCTGTCACCTCTACGCTTTTTGATACTGGCCAAAACATTTTCCATCCCGTCTAGTGCCTTCTTTAGGCATTGCCAAATAGACCAACCTTCCAACATAACAAAAGCTACTCGGGACAAGCTAAAGGTGTTGCTGCTTAATTCTAGGAGCCTCAATAAGAAACTGCACTCCCTGTAAGTGCTCCTCAACTTGGAAAATGCTGACATCTGTGCAGTTACTGAAACATGATTCAAAGACACATATAGCACTCTGGCAGAGCATAGCTATAATACCTTTTATATAGTCCAACCACCCTTGAACATTAGTAAGCAAAAGGTTTGGTTAGCATAATGGTTAAGGTGTTTACCTAACAGATACATAGTACAAGGTTTGACTATCACCTTGGGAAGCATGGCTAGGCTTATAAAGACCCAGTGGGGTCATTAGTCTTGTAATTACTTATAAACCAATGTGTCTATGAAACATAAAGGCACCTATGTATCTATCTATATAAAGGATAAGCACACCTGAAGGCTGGTCAAACAGTGACATGCTTGAGCTACTCTGTGTCCAAATAACCATGGGAAAATCCATTACCATATTCTTGCTAGCTACAGGTACCCCATTATGAACCAGGAAACCCATACATCATACCTGAAGTTACTAGAATCACTCACCATTCAACCCAATACCATACTCACGGGTGATTTTAACTAACCCTCCATTATTTGGGAGGCATACACAGCCATTAACATGCAGGCCCAAAGATTTCTGGACTTTGTAAATTCAAATGCCATGCAGTCCCAGTACCAGAGCAAATATTCCGGATCTGGTACTCACAAATATGGGCGAGCTCTGTACCTCCACTAGTGTGATGTCCTCACTGGTAAGATCAGATCACAAAGTGGTCTCCCTTGAATTAAAGCTAAAACTAGTCCCCCCACCTAACCCCAAAAACATTTAAAAACTTCTCTGAGGTAAACTACCCCCTATTAAGGGATGGCATAGCTAGTTTCCAAGCTGCCCCAAGTCCAGAAAACACAGAAACCTATGCAGAGACATACACAAAAGCCCTGTATGACCATATAAACAACTGCATAGAAACAGCAGTACCAGACTGAAATAAATCCAGGTCAAAACTGCAAAAACAAGTCACCCTGGTGGACCCCTGATATTAATAGATTGTACAACAAAAGAAACAAAATCCTGATGAGAAGTAAGAGGGAATGTGCAGAGCACAGCAATAAGTCCCTCATTAGTCTAAACAAGTGAATCAGAGAACTTGTCAAGTTTTTGAAAGCAGACTTTGAGGTACAAATAGCCTCCAAAGCTAAGGATAGCCATAAGATATTTTTCAGTTATGCCCACATTCTTAAAGCACCCAAAAATGTGTGGAATTAGTTGTAGATGGCAAACCTATACTCAGCTGGAAGACATAGCAAATCTGCTGGCCTGCAAATTCAGCTCAAATTTCACCTACCTATCACCCACAGTTCTCCCCCAAGAACTACCATCCACCACTCCACCACCAATTGTCACTAAAGAACAAGTTGACACTGTGTTCTTTAAACCTAAAAACATGGTTTCAATGGGGTCTGACAATATACCAGATTGCCTCTTAAACAGCTTAAATGAGGACTTATCAGGCCTATTAGGATAACACAGCATCTGGACTGGCTTTGTCCAAACAGTGTGGAGGACAGCTCTCTGAATAAAGAGGGACCATCTCCTGACCCAGAAAATTACAGACCCATAAGTTTGACTAGTCTTATATGTAAGGCCATGGAAAGAGTAATCATTGATCAGATAAATAATGACATTGGGGACCTCCAAACACTGGACTCAACCCAGTTCAGGTTTGTTAAGGGCAGATCATGCCTTCTGAATCTGGTGGACTTCTTTGAGGAAGTCACTAAGGCCATGGATGAGGGTAAAACAGTACATACTGACTACCACAACCTGGCTAAGGCATTTGACAAAATTTCCAACTCAGGTCTTACTAATAAACTCAAAAAACTGGGCATAAATCCCTATGTCACCAGGTGGATTTCCAATTGGTTTACAGACAAAACACATGTGTTGGGTGAATCCAGATTCAGCAAGACAGTTACTAGTGGTGTGTCACAGGGCTCAGTACTGGGACCAGTCCTGTTCAGAATATACTTCTCTGAAGTCAAGGCAAATGTGAAAGGCCTCTGGATGACAAAGTCTGCCAATGACTACAAGTTGGGGGCAATCATTGGATCCCCCAGTGATGTAGATATCCTTCAGGAGGGTCTAGATCAGACAAATGATTGGTGCCAGTATCATGGCCTAAAACTGAATGCAAAAAAATGCATGTTCATACCCTTTGGGAAGTCAAATACCCAATGCAAATTACAACATCAGTAGCACACCCCTTACAATAGACTCAGGGGTAAAAGATCTAGGTACACAGATAGATAGTAGCCTGAACTTTGACTGCCATGTGTCCACAGTGGCAAGGGATATCCTTTCATGTGGCACAACTTATAAGAAAAGGTAAGGCATCCAGATCCAAGGAAATTACAGTCCTGCTGTATTCAGCCCTCATTAGACTGACAATTGTGCGCCATTTGGCATGTACTTCACTAAGCACTTACAGCAGTTGGAGTGACCTCAGAAGTTCCTCACAAAGAAAATACAGGGTTTAAACAACATGAACTATGTGGTTAGACTAAAAGCCCTATTTATTTACTCTGTCTCCTATGCTTGACCTGCAAGACACTCACAAATCCAGCCCTGATGGTGCTGCTACGCATCCACAAGTCAAACAGCATGATGGTCACCTGATCTAGAGATCTAAACTTAGTTAACAACTCAAACAAAACATGCTGGAGAGACAGATATGTGTCTCATACAGCCCATTCTTTGGAATAGGCTACTTATTTACATTAAGCAGAGCCCTTCCCTGGCCCTCTTCAAACACAATTTGGATCAATGGCTGGGGAATCGTAAATTCACACCTGGAGTAGTGCCTATGTCCCTTATGGACAGGGGAGTCTGTAAGATACTTAAGCAACAGGCACAAATCTATGCCATCCTCTTGCCCCTAGGGGGCATATTTTGGGTAAAATCAGGTTATATTGGCTAGCCTTGCAAGGGTTCTTAAGCTGTTAGCCTAGTAATCATCTATGAACCTATTAAAATTGCAGGAATATAACATAATAACAAAAATCTGCTTATACACAAATTTGAGGGAATATTTCTTGTTTCTTTGCTGTTGCTGATTTTCTTTCAGTTGCCACACAGAACTTCAGCATTTTTTGACAATAATAAAGCAGGACTTATGAAATTAAGCTTCTTCTTCTTTTGCGTTTTCCCAGTTAGGGTTCAGCACAGCAGATTATCTGTCTGCTCATGATTGACAGTGGAGTTTTATGGTGTCAGGTTGTCAGCCCAGTGCCCAACCTTCCAGAGAAGGCACACACATGCACACACTAACACCTAGGGCCAATTTAGAGTGTCCAATCCACCTACAGCATGTCTTTGGGATGTGGGAGGAAACTGGAGCACCTGGAGGAAACCCACTGACCACAGGAAGGACATGGAAACTCCACACAGAAGTCATCCCAGCTGAGAATCGAACCAGAGAACCTCTTGCTGTGAGGCAGCAACTCTAACCGCTGCACCACCGTGGCCGCCCACTTTACAAAACTAAGCAAATAAAAATTAATTATTTGATATTTAAATAATACAATAGGACAAAATAGATAAAAAAACAGTCCTTTGTTTTTGCTGCAAAAATATCAATGGCCTATATATTTCAAGATACTGAAAAAGGAATGTGGTTCCCTTCTGCATAGTCTCTCCAACTTGCAGATATTCATCTGCTATAGGAACAGCACTGTTGTTTGCAGTGCAACTGCTCATTTGGTATGCAAAGCATTCAGATGCTTCATTGCCATTCTGACTTTTCATCCCAGAAAGCCATACCTCTAACCCTGAAAAAAACACAGTACTCCGCCTAACCTAGAATTTTTTTTGAAAAATAAATGCAACCTTTAATTGAATGACATCATGTGGAAAATGTGATTTCATGTTATATCCAGGATTAGTTGTGGCATTTGTGGTGATCACAGAGGACAAAAATACGAAAAGATAATCCGTACCTGAGAGATTTAAGCTCTGACTAAGGTGAAACATCATTGTCTGCTTAATCCTTCAAATTGCAACATGATAATTTATTGAGTTTATTTGTAATATGACAGATTTTAGTTCTCTTTATCCTAAAAAGGAAAATCACAGCTGTTAAAAGCAGTCATTTTGACTTTCCATCAAATGGATCTTTTACCACAGGGCAATCTAAGCAGCTAGTATTGCTATTATAATATTTGTTCATGCAATAATATTTCCAGGTCTGAAAGACATCATTTTCCATAAAATATTTAATAGCTTCATACTTCTACCATTTCATGAATTACGGCACAGATAAATTTTTCAAAAGTTCTGGCCAACAGCTGAGTATATCACTTTCATATTTCCCTGATATTATAGCAGGCAGACACATTTTAATTATATATTTATTTTAAATTGGCATATTATACACATATATATATATATATATATATATATATATATATATATATATATGTACATACACACACACACACATATATATATATATATATATATATATATATATATATATTATAGGCTTTACCATATGTACCATAATCATTTTCTACACATTGTTTAGTCAATGTCTGCTATATTACCATTGTTATTTGATTCTGCTGTACTTTTTTTTTTAATTTATATTTTGCCCTGCTCAACTTAAATGTGTTTACCTTTTTTACATCATTAACCCAATTAATCTCACTATGCATGCCCCATTTTCGGGGTAAACCTAATATAGCATTCTAAACACAAGAAATTTAGATTGGACACTGACGAATTCCCCCTTTTGTTTGCTATACATGTGGTAGGATCTTTTTCATTCATAAGAGCTATGTCAAACCCAGACAGATGTGAGCTTGGTTTAACATATAATTGACATGATGGTACCTGAGGAGTGCAGCGCCATTCTTATGCTGTGATAAATAGTAGTGCTTAGCGACTATTAGAAAATAAATCCAAGGACATACTTGGGAAAGAAAATCACAACTTTTTGATCTTTCTGGTAACTAAGGCAAGTATGTTATCTGGTGAGCCACTGACACTGATGTTTATCACAGCATGTTTTCCTTCATAGATTATCTGATAGTAATCTCAAAAGCAAACATAAACCCCCCCCCCAAAAAAGCAAATTATATTTTTTGCTGTGAGGTATTTACATTTTAAACATCTATTAGCATTCATGACAATTTACATAGCACATTTAAGAAGGAAAACTTCAATTTGTGTATAACTGAGAAGAAAAATGTCTTAATGATATGAGTAATATAATTTTTGACAACTTTAGGAATATTGGAACAATAAAATTCTATTGGGATTCAGTTTAATTTACACATATGAACTTACAGATCTGTTCATCATATTGTACTTTATTTGAGATTTATAACTGGTATTACATATTTCCTTAAGAAAATAAATTTAGTTCTTCAGACTTAAGAATGTGTTTTATCAGAATATTTCCTTTACATTTTCTATGATTTTTTTTTTTGCTGTTAGCTTGTCCAATATTGTATCAGTCTTTTGTGAATTGGAATAATGATATACTTTTATCAAAACTTATTCTATTCATTTTCCATTTCTTAAAGTGGGTTGTGTTGTTTAAAATGTTGCATTGGTATTACTCATTATTTTAGTATTGCATTTAATTTTAAACAAAGATCATCCATAAATGTATTTACCATAGTACAAAACTGGAACCACTAAGGCTTTGTCCCCTTAATTTGACATTGGAACAGAGGACTTTCTAGATCAACATGTTAATTTCAGCTCTCCCTGTGTGAAAAAAGAAACTGAGAGATAAGGGCCAGGATCTCTTTTCACTTTAAGTAAATTCAGTTACTGGCTAGTAAGTACACTGCCTGGAAGCCAGCAAAGAAGAAACTAAAAGAGCCTGAAAAAAAAAATCAACCAGAAAAGGTGAAGAGAAAACAAAGACTAGGAAGAATCCTGCAGCTGCTCAGGAAAACGTTCAAGCTCCATCTTTGGTGCAAGACTTGGCTTCAGTAACCTAGAGAAAAAAATAAGTCAAATCTGCTAGGAGGTGATTAAAATAAATGAATCATTGAAGGAGTATATCAACTCAAATAAAAAAGACTGGACAATGGAAGAAGCTTTAAACAGATTTTCAGATGAACTGATAAAACCGAAAAAAATCAGAGGCTAAAATACAGAAAAAGCTGGTTGAATATGAGATTGCTCAAGAAGTGATGTTTCAAAAACTGGTAGAATTACAAGACACAGCTCCAGGGAAAACCTGAGATTTTCTGCTGTACCAGAGAAACTGGAAGGAACAGACTGTATTAATTTTATGAAGATACAAATAAGCAACTGAACTGGTATTCCACAGCAAGATTTGTTAATTGCAAGGGCACATTTTGTGTATGCTTCAAACCTGGCCATGAGAAAGCAGTCAAGACCTGTTTTAGTAAAGAAGCAATACTACCAGAAGAAAGAGTTGATCCTGACAAAACTGTGGCAGAAGGGCAAAGTATTAAAAGTCTAAGCCAATAAAGTGTTTGTGGAAAATGATTATTCACTGTACACCGGGTAGAAGAGAAGCACGTTTATTCCAGCAATCAAGGAATGTGAGAGGCAGGCGTCAGATTCAAGCTGTTGTCTTCAGAATATTCTTTTTCCTTAAGGATCAAAGTCATTTTTGATGCAGAACAGGCTAAGGAGGAAATCCAAAAGTTTTGACCAGCAAAAAGTGAGCCATCAAGCAGAAGGGGATTCTGCTTCTCATTCTTCAAATACTAAGGCTCATAAAGATGTTTTGCCAGTGAAACCTTTTTCAATGTTCCAAATGAAAATGCTTGAGAGTCAGAAAAAAGTACAGGAATTAACCAGAAGAAACAGGAGTACCTTGAAATTGAACTGGAGAAGGAGTTAGGAAATGGAAATAATGAGGAAGAAGATCAGTGACACAGAAATTAGTGAATAAGATGACAAAGGATTGGTCACATTTGTGAAATATGGCTGTACCACAAAGTCGAAAGAATTGACTTTTGTTGACATGTTAAACTTCTGGGGGACTAAAAGGCTATTGTCCAACTTCATAACATTAATGGTTGGTTGAACATTGAAGGGAGAGGAAGAGAAAGGAAAAGGGCAACTGTAAGCAAACTAGTTTCTGTTCTTAACAGTATTTCTATGAAACTTTTCATAATATAAATTACATGTCATACAGTAAAGTGTTTTAAATATTGTATGTGATAAAAATACTGAAGTGCACAGCTTGTCTTTTTTGTCTTTCATTCTTCTTTTTTAGTATGAATAAATGTAGGTGTTGCAATGCAGAAAGCCAAAAGAGGTTAAACAAAAGCATTTAAGTTAATAGGCTTTGATTTGGGGTTGTTGAGGTGGGGGATGAGACGCAGAGTTACATAGACCCTAATATATGTAGAGCTGTATGTTTTCTCTTACTTTTGTATAGGTGAATGTCTGGATTAAGACCCTTGACATAATCTAATAATGAGTCTTAGGTAGAAACAAGTAAATAAGAGAACACTGAATGTAATAACATTTTTTTCTTTAGTAATACATTTTCAGCATGTCTTTAGAACTCTTCAGCCAAGGGCTACATTTTTATCTCATGTTTCCATGGAGATAAGCAGATTATAGGGCAATAAAAAGCCAAAAAAATGGTTTCTTTAAGGATAACAGTTAACATTTTCTGAAGCCATATAAGTTGTTTTTCACATCCGAGTGGAGAAAAATGATTAAAAAAATGGACAGCAATTACTGTAAGTAGGAGCACAGTCAGTAACGTGTCTTAGCATGGACAACTGTAACTTCAGGTTAGATGAGTCCGCAGCTGTCTGTTTAGGACAACTGTTTCTATTAGGAGGGTTAACCTTCATTATTTGAAGATTTACATAGTTTTGTATGTTTCTATTAAGTTAGCAGATTATGGGGTGTGTTTGCTTTTCTGTTTAAGGTTTTTATTAAAAAATCTTGTAAAATATGACATTGGATCAAATGGAGATAAGAATAAGCAACTGTATAAAAGATCAATTTCCCAACTATTAGTGACTGCACATATCACAAAAGCTAGAAAAAGACACCTGAACAGCTGCGATATATAATAGGTGGGAATAATAACTTCTTATCATAATAGTGGCAGTTTCCACATTATGATGGAATGTGAATGGTATCACAGATGTAGACAAAAGGGGAAGAGCATTGAATTATATTAAGAAATGCAGAGTGCAAATAACAATGCTACAGGACATATATTTGGAAAGAAGTGAGCATGTGAATTTGGTAAAGAAAGGATTTCAAGGTGGATATTCAGCAGAATATCAGGGACACAGGACAACTGAGTACTTATATCAATTGCTAGAGGAGTTCAAATAGTGATAGAAGAGAAAAAAAGATAATGGTGGATTTGTTCATAGGTTCATACTAGGCTATCTGCCCTAGGGCATTTATAAGCCTAGCCAGAGTGTGTTTGGCTTTCGCCACCCATTTTAAATTAATTTTGCTATGCCCTTTTTGAGGTTAGTATACTGTGCCTCTGTCTAACAGTGACACAGAAGTGATACCCGGGGTGAACCTACGATCTCCCATCCACTCATCAAGATACCTCTTGAAGAGAGTCAATGAGGGACTTTGCCTAACCTGGACTGGGATTTTATTCCAGAGTGAAGGGAGCCTCTGGGTTATGAATCTGTCCCTCCAGCATGTCCTATTTATTTCAGTGCTGAGGTTCAAGTCTCTCGAGCGCGAAGCTCGATGGGATTTGGATTTTCTGAGGTGCAGCATGTCCATTAATTCCGGGTTGGACATGGCTTTATACATCGGGCACAGATCGCCTCTGAGCAGGTGGTATGCCACTGAGTAGAGCTGGAGTTTCTTTAACCGGGCAGCATATGGCATCTGTTTGAGTCCTTTGATCCTCTTGGTGAGGTACGTTTGGGGTCTTTCCAGTTGCTGCAGGTGTCTGGTAAGGTACATCCGATAAGGGGCATTGTACTCAATTATGGGCCTGATGAGGGATGAGTAAAGAGGCACGATGACCTCCCCTGATCTAGATGTGAATCCCTTCATGATTAGGTGGGCTATATAAAATGTTTTTCTAACCACTTTTGCCACGTGGTTGTCAAATGAGAGATTGCTATCAACTTGGGTCCCCAGGTCCCTAATTACTTCTTCTGCACTTAATGGATTACCACCTATGTGGTCATTTGTGGGCACTTTGTTTTTGCCAAAGGGGATGACAATACACCTTTTGGCATTTAGCTTGAGGATATGGCTCTGGCACCAGTTGTCTGTTTCTATGAAGCCCTTTTGGAGGATGCTTGTGTCGGCTGGAGAGTTGATTATGGCGCCCAATTTGCAGTCATCTGCGAACTTCGTCAGCCACAGTCCTTCCATGTTGGCCTGTACCTCCGAGAAATATAGACCGAACAAGAGAGGTCCCAGGACTGAGTCTTGTGGGATGCCACTTGTAACTGGTTTGGAGTCTGACATGGCTCCAGCAATTCTAACCATGTGGGTTCTGTCCTTGAGCCAGTTTGCAACCCATCTAGTGACATAGGGGTTTATATTTAAGCTGGTGAGCTTATCTATAATGCCCGAGTGGGGTATTGTATCGAAGGCTTTTGCGAGGTCCAGGTAGGCTGTGTGGACCACCTTCGCCTCGTCAATGGCCTTGGTGACTGTTTCAAAGAAATCAACCAGGTTTAAGAGGCAGGATCTGCCCTTAACAAAGCCGAACTGGGTAGGATCCAGTGTCTGTAGGTCCCCAATATCTTTATTTATGAGGTCCATGATGATCCTTTCCATAGCTTTGCAGACCAAGCTAGTCAGGCTTATGGGGTGATAGTTTCCAGGATCTGTTAAGGCACCACCTTTGTGGAGAGGGACCACTGTTGCTGTACACCACTCTTTGGGTACATATTCTGTAGTAAGGCTGAGATTGAACAGTAGTTTTATGTTTGGGTTTAGCTCTTCTTGGAGTTCATGTAGGACACAGCCCGGGACACCGTCTGATCCCATTGATGCTGTGTTTTTTGCTTTGGAGAGGGCAGCTCTTACCTGAGCATCTGAGATGTCAGGAGGGCAGCACTCTGCTGGGATAGATATTTGCCCTTTTGGTGGTGGGGGGAAGTTTGCGCTGAACCTGTCAGCTAGGATGTTGGCAATGTCTGTGGGTTCGGTGTATTTTTTGTCATTTTGGACTAATTCCGAGCATATCTGGGAATTCCCACCCAGGTTCTTAACATAACTAAAGAAAGCCTTGTGATTATCCTTAGTGTCCTGTGCAATTTTTCTCTCGAAGCTGGCCTTAGATGATTTTATGAGTGCCCGTAGTTTTTTGCTAATACTGATCAGAGATGCCTTCCCTTTTTGGGATTTTGCTCTATCATGTAGTAGCTTCCTCCTTCTATTGTATAGTTTGTTTATGGCTGGGGTCCACCAGACAGGACGCCTGCCTTTGGAGGATTGGGTCTTGGTTTTATTTGGGATTGCATGATCCATGCATTCCTGAAGGTGTTCATAGAATGCATTTATAAAGGATTCTGCGGTCTGGGCCGTATTTTCCACAGGCCCGGGGGCTTTGAAGGATTCCACCTCGGTTTTCAGGAGTGTGAAATTTGCTTTAGAGAAGTTTTTCACTGTGGTTTTCAGGGCAGGGGGTGGAGTCGGGATGTGAATATCCAGTGAGATTAGTTTATGGTCTGATCTTACCAGTGAGGGATACACTTCTGGTCTGGAGCACAGAGTCCCCATGCTGGTGATGATCAGGTCCGGTATGTTTTCCCCTCTTGTGGGAGTGGTAACACGTTGTTGCATAGCATTTGAGTTTATAAATTCTAGAAACCTTTGCGCTAGGGTGTTGGAGCTAGAGTAATGCTCCCAGTCTATGTTTGGGTAGTTGAAGTCACCCAATATAATGGTGTTTGGAGAGACCTTCATATTTTCCAGTGTCCTCAGGAAGGCCGAGTGGGGTTCCTGGGTTTGGGAGGGTGGTCTGTAGCAGGCTATAAACTGGAAGGCAGTTTTATCCACTGTTAGTTGCACATGGCTAGTCTCTGATGCTTCGTGCTGTGCCACCCACCTGGAGGTGTGGGTATCTTTGATGAATATTGATAATCCCCCTCCTTTTGTGGTTCAGTCCAAGTTTTGGGGCCAAAAAGCATGGTATGAGGTATAACCTGGTAGTGCTGGGGTGCTCTTGGGAGCCTTGAACCAGGTTTCTGTTACTGCACAGATATCAATGTTTTCCATGCTAAGGAGAGTTTCGAGTGCATGCATCTTGAGGTTTAGACTTCTGGCGTTGAGTAGAATTACTCTTAGTTTCTTATCCCTTGTGATACCTATGGAGGTGGGTTTGTCTTTTGAGCCTTGCCTAAAAAAGGCACTATGGGGATAGCAAGAGCCTTTGCCAATATCCGAAAGCCCAGGGGTGACAGGTGCAAGATGTCCCTAGCGAAGCATCGTGGCTTGTCGAGCATGTCATCCCAGGCTGACAGGCATTGGATTCCCTTTGAATGACACCAATACTTAAGCCAATTGTTGAAATTGATCATCTTGTCTTCATATTGTGGCATCATTCTTGGTGAGGGTAAGATGCTGCTCAAGGTCAGGGTCATACCGGCCTGGGATACATGCTCAGAGAGCTCCTCTATGTCTCTTTTCATGTAGTCCAGGGAGGTACATCTCAGGTCATTCACACCAGCCTGGACAATGACAGAGTCATATTTGTACTTGCCTTGGAGTGACCTGAGTGCTTGTGTTATGTGGCGGATCCTAGCGCCCGACAGGCAGCTCACCGTGACCTTCTCCTTGTTCAGCCTGGTGAGCGAGACGTCCGTGTGCCTGACAATAGAGTCACCTATTACAAGTGTATCAGGTGTGTTGTTTAGCCTTAAGGGCTGTGACTGTTCGACACACTGGCTTTATGAGCTATGTGTTGCACGTGTTTTGTTTTGGGGTAGTGGTTGCTTGGGTGTCTGCTTTGGAGGTCTCTGCTGCTTAGGCAGATTTTTATTTAGAGCCTCCGAGTATGTTTTTGTGTGTTTATGTGTTTGGTTTGCTGTCATGGTAGGTCTATGTGAGACTGGAATTGTAGTGAGTGTGGTTTCCTTCTCCTCCTGACTGGTTTCGCCAGTACTGAGTTGAGAGACCTTAGCCTCCAGTATGGCTATATGGTTGCATCTCTCACATGTGTTGGAATTTGTTGGGAGGAGGAGAGGGTTGTCTGTGTACATGAGGCAGTTGTAACATTGCCTCAAGATTCCCAGATTCACCAGCTGGACCGGAGAGGAGATTGACAACTGACCTTTGGACATGCTAGAATAGTACTGGGAATTCCTTTATAATTGGAAAAAAGGGCCAATGGGGAACGAGGTACTCAATGGGAGTTTGTGAGGGTGTAGTGATTTTAATATTTTAGTGCTGACTTATATAATTGCTTTAGTGAGCAAGTGCCAGGTAACTTAAATGCAATGTGTTACAGGTAACTTAAATGCAAAAATGACAAACAGTAACTTTCTTTCAAGTGAAACAAGGAAATAAGTACAGTAAGCAATGCAGATATCACTAGGGATCCACAGAAGTGCTGAAAAGTGATAGAAAGGGTTTACTGGCAAGGGAAGCAGATTTCAATGCCACGTACTTATGTTCGACCTAAAACTGCAATTAAAAAGCTTCAAAGAATTTGGGGTTGAAATAATCAGCTTTCAGAGGAGAATATTACTTATATGTGCAGACTCACTGGACTGGAATTTGATTTGCAACACTGAGGATGTATCTGGGGACCTAGAATGGAAAATATAACACAAGAGGATAGATTTCTAAAGACATTTATAAAAATATTTGGTATGGAAGACATGAATTCAGTATTAGGAACTAGGAGAGAATTTACATATTATTCCCCAAGATAAAATTAGTGGGATAGACTAGACAGAAATGCAATTCACAGGAACATGTTTATTTAATTGAGAGCTTTGACACACATCCGATAACTATGCCACATCATGCGCCAATAACAACCAAATTAAAAATGCAGGGTAATGAATTAAAAATGAGACACTGGTATTCCCCACTTACCTATTAAAAACAGAGGCATTTAAAGAATGGGTAGTGGAAATTATTGGGGAGTTATTAGGGAAGAGAAAAGGTACTTCAGAAGTTATAGCTAGTGAGTGGGATAAAATGAAAGTGGAGTTTAAAAATAGGGTAAAAAGCAAGGAAAAATATATGATTAAGAAGCAACAACAATTATTTAGAGGGGCTAGCAAAGGTTAAAATATTTCAGAATAAGGGGAATCTCACAGAACAAGAAGAGGTTCAACTGCAGAGTGCTAAAGAGAAAATAAGGAAGTACCTAGGTAATATGCATGACTTTAGAAAGATTGCTGTTAAGCAACTGCATTTGATACTAACTCAACCAAAGAATATCCACACAACCAGAGCTCAGAGCAGAGGTCAGAAAATACAAAAATTCACAGCACTAATGAAATAATCTGACCACCATGGCTGTTAGTCTATAAAAACTCTACAGGCTTTAACGTAGAAGAAAAAGATAAGTACTTTCACGGTGTACCTACCACTTCTTCAGACCATATAAATGCAATAAAAAGCAAAACAAGTTATATTAAGAAATGTAAAATCTAATACACCAATAGTCAACTACAAATAATGGTGCATCATAATTAATCAACAAATCAAATCCAGAACTCAAACAAAAACTATTAAAACATCCATTTAACTAATAGCCAGTCAATAAACAGATACCAGTACATATCTATTTGTATTAATAAAGTCTCATTCACTTCAACATTTAAGGGGACGGGACTTCAATATAGATTTTAAAGAAAATTGTCCATTTAACCCTGGTTGAATATGTGGTTGTAACTGCAAGATCCACTTTAACTCACTTCTTTCTGTGGAATTCTTTAGATCCTCACACCTCAAACTTTCAAAAAGTAGCTCTAGCACTAAAAACCTAAAGATATGCTATTCTCCATGATTGTAAACATGCTGAGCAAGAGCATTGGCATTCTTATTATGTCTAATGTCATTCAAATGTTCTAATGTTCCTTCTTTAAAACTGTGATTGTTTTTCTGATATAAAATACATGGTACCTAACACAGTTAGCATAATAAACCAAATCCTTGCTTTTGCAGTCTGCATAAAACTCAAAGTCTGTCTTAGACCCTGTAGCAAAATGTACAAAAGATGTGCAGCTACAAATATACTTACCTGCTTTACTTGACCTGCAGCAGAAGGTTCCTTTCCTATCAGATACTGGCTGGCCTTGCAACATGTAGTTCATTCCTATAGCAAAGCAGTCTTCTTAATGATAAATTATTCCTAAAGCTAAACTGTGGTATATCATTAAGTACCCTTCTTAATTCTGCATTAGCAATTAACAATGGCCAATTCTTTTTCATCATGTCATATGTGATATTAATATCACTGGAATATGTAAGGACCAACCTATTTTCAGTATTGGATCTAGTTGCACTGTGAATGTCAATAACTTTCTCAGAGTAAAAAGGTCTTCCTTGTGTACCTCTAAGTCCATGTATTTCCTCAATAGTCTATTTAATGTCATTGCTACAATACCCTTTTTCTAAGAACTCTTGTCTCATTGTTTAAAATATTTTTTCATTTCACTATTGTCGCTATGTAGCCTCATTACTCTAAATAACTGACCTTTCATAATATTCTTAGATACATACTGCTTTTATGTAATAATGCATTTTTTCTACAAGGCTTCCTACATAACCTATGAATCGAAACATCCAAACATGTCTTTGCTAATAGTAACATCTAAAAATGGTGGAATCTCAAATATGTTCACTAAATTTCAAAAAATCGATAATGCTATGAAGGAACTCCACAAATTCTTCAAACAATTTCAGTGTCCCTGTCCAAACAAGGAGCACATCTTCCACAAAATGCCTGTAGAAGCTGAGAAATTCACAGTAAGGATTATTCTGTAATATCTGTTCAGTTTCCCAAATAGCAGAGCACAAGGTTGCCGTAGCTGTTAGCACAAGCAATGCCCATAGCCACACCAACCTTCTGAAGAAAAAAGTCACCATTAAACAAAAGATATTGTTGTCTAATATCAGTTCAAGTAATGCACACACAAGATCTGTTCTATGTCTTGCAAATCCTATACATAACTGCAGTCTAACATACTCAATACCAACTGTATTTGGTATTACTGTGAAGAGTTAGACTATGTCAAGAGTTACAAAAGACATTGCAGTGGTCACATTTATACTCCTACCAGCTGCATAAATCACTTAAAATATTTCAGTATCTTTCAGGACTGAAGCTATGTTGTCCACCACTGGTCTCAGTTTTTTCTACAAACATGGATAAGGGTTTAGTGACCCATCCTTTGCTGGAGACTATTGGACACATAGATGGATCATGCTTACACTTGAGGACCTTTGGTAGTCCGTACAACATGTTTTGATAGGATTTTCAACTGTGAAACATTCAAACAAATTATGATTAATCAAAGCCATCATAAGTAAGTCATGCAGAAAAAATGCACACTGTTGTTGTTTAGTAATATGTGCATAAAGTCATATTATTTGCTAATAATTGTCCCGTACATTCCAGATAAAATAGTTTATCCATAATTACAATGCCCATCACCTTTATCGGCTGATCGTATTTCAAGGTGGGGGATGCATATAATTCCACAAGTACTTGTCTTTGTTCACTAGACAAATTATAACAAGACTGCTTATGTTTGCTATTAAGATCATATAAAATTTCAGTTTCGCAAAGGCCAATAAAAGCTTCTAAAAAAATGGATGACCAACAGGAGAGAAAGGACTAGGTTTCTTAAAAACATTCTCATTTCCTACACTTTGATCAGGAAACAGCAAAGACAAAGAGACTTTCCTGACAAACAGTCTGAGATCTATCAGTATTTCAGCTACATCTGAGGGCCTTGTAGGAATAATCGATAAACCTTTACTCAACAAAGAAGACAGTACTGTTAATTCAAAAGATGAAATATTAAAAATTAGTCCATTTGCTGCTGTTTGTTCTGTGTTTTCATCTGGACCATTCTGTGTGGTTGATCAACTTGTCATACACGCCTATTTCTTGATCGGCTCTTGGAGCGACTCTTTCTGTAATCCCTTTCTATGAGTAAAGGGACAGAAAGTGCAAAAGAATTTGTAGCAACAGTCTCATTGATACTAGCAGCTGAAGTAGATGGAAAAAACGGTGGCACAGTCTCTTTACTAATTGTAGTATTCTGCTGCTGAACAATTTCTATTCTATTGTCTATCTTCTCTAACAGATGGCAAAGGGGTATTTACAGAATTATTATGTACTGCATTATCTTTAGGCTATGAAAAAAAAATCACCATTTTTAG
This sequence comes from Protopterus annectens, assembly GCF_019279795.1. Classification (NCBI taxonomy): domain Eukaryota; kingdom Metazoa; phylum Chordata; order Ceratodontiformes; family Protopteridae; genus Protopterus; species Protopterus annectens. Next base: position 977,556,855 of record NC_056726.1, on the reverse strand, counting down.
TCTCTCATATCACTCTGTAACTTCTTAACTTTCACTGCCTGTAGTCTCATCTAAAGATATACAACAAACATCCATGTCATATTTGTCAAGAATTTCATTCTGTAATTCTCTGATATCATTAAACAAACTAAGTTCAATGGCCTGAAAAAACATCAATCAACAAATTCATATAGTCAAAACTTAGTTGTAAATTCAGTGTTTGCCATCTCCGTAAAAGTTCTGGAAAAAAGATCCATAGGTAGGCATCTTTAGAATCTGTAATCCTCATGGGACTACTCAGTGGTGAATATCTACCTCAAGATGAAGTCACTGCCATTGTAGCTGCTTATACTTACAAGTTTATCTTCCACTCTTTGAATTACATACCAAAAGTTCTGTATTTGCTGTATCCAGTAAAGAAGCACTGTTAATGGCAGAATCAGTAGCAAACCATAGCAAAGGATTTACCTCAACTTGCAAAATCCATTGTAAACAGTCAGCCCTTAAATATGACCCATTGTTTGGATTAAAATTCAAGTTCCAAACTCATTCCTTTGGCCATGTCCTTGTTGTAGCAGCGCAAAATGAACCAAACCAAATAATATCCACACAACCAGGAAGAAGTCAGAAAATACAAAAATTCACAGCACTAATGAAATAATCTGACAACCATGACTGTTACGCCATAAAAACTCCAAAGGTTTTAATGTAGAAGAAAAAGGTAAGTTCTTTCACAGTGTACCCACCACTTCTTCAGACCATATAAATGCAATAAAAAGCAAAACAACTTGTATAAAGAAATTTAAAATCTAATACACTGATAGTCAACCACAGATGATGTTGCATCATAATTAGTCAACAAATCAAATCCAGAGGTCAGACAAAAACTATTAAAACACCCATTTAACTAATAGCCAGTCAATAAACAGATACCAGTACACACCTACTTGCATACATAAAGTCTCATTCACTTCAAGTTTTTTCGGGATATAAAATTAATGGAAATAGAACAAAGGCTATATATAGCAGTAAACTATGTACCCACACATGAATTAGTTCAGCAATACCCATATTTAGCTTCATTAATTTTGCATCCTGAAAATATTTGAAACTGTCTCAAAATGTTCCAGAACACTTTTCTGGTTTTATCAGGCATAAAATAATATCATCTGCAAAATAGAGACAGGTTTTCTTGACTACCATACCAGTTATATCCTTGAATTTCTGATTCCCTTAATTTCTTTCCCAATGGTTCTAAATATAATGCAAAAATCAAAAGGGAAAAAGGACACCCTTGCCTGGATCCTCTGCTCAAGCAGAAATTGTCAGAGAGGAACCAACCCATTTAATTTTCGCCTCTGATTCCTCATATATCTTCCTAATCAACCTTATAATTTTATCAGAGAATGCAAATGCTTCCATTGCCCTATTCATTAAGTCCCAGATTACTCTTTCAAATGCTTTCTCTGCATCAAGACCCACCAACAACAGTGGTATTTTCTTAAATTCTGCTTCCGTCTGGATCATCAGTGTTTTGTTAATGTTGTCAAATGTTTGCCTCCCCTACACAAAACCACATTGATCCATATCTATTAATTTTGGCATCACACTTGCCAGTCTTTTAGCCATTATAGGCATAAACACCTTATAATCATGGTTTAGTATTGAAAATGATCTGTATGAAGCCAGTTCTGA